>NC_141895.1:22994405-23303294 GCF_030686135.1 Camelina sativa | reverse complement strand
AGACAATAGTTCAGAACCAGTATAAATAAGATTAATATGATTCCAACAACGAATGAGCAGGAAAGCTTGATTTATCAGGCGTCCAAGTTTAAAAGTATATTCGGTTTGATCCGGTTTTTTATTTGATCAAATTAAAACTTTAAAAATTTTCAAAAAAAGAAATTATAATATTTAAATTTTTTTAAAATTTTAATATTATAAATATTGAAACTTTTAAAAGTTCTTAGCTTTTTTTTTTTAAAAATATTATAATTTTTAAATTTTAAAAGTTTAAAATATTATAAATATTGAAACTTTTTAAAAGTTTAAATATTATAAATATTGAAACTTTTTAAAAGTTTAAATATTATAAATATTGAAACTTTTAAAAGTTCTAAGCTTTTAAAAAGTTTTTAAATATTATAATTTTAAATTTTAAAAGTTTAAAATATTATAAATATTGAAACTTTTTAAAAGGTTCAAAATTTATATTTCGAAACTTTTTAAAATTTTAAAATATTATAAATATTTATGTAAAACATAAATTATCTTATTTATTTACGTTTGTGCTTTTTATTTCTTATGAGTTGTAAAACATATTTTTGTGTATGATTTTATAGATAAGTTAATATTTTTCATTAATTTTTTATTTTTTATCTTATTTTTTATTTTTACGAGAAAAAAATAATTTTGGTCTTGGAGTTTGATGGATTAACAAGTTGTGTGGTAGTCTAAAAAGGTTTTGTAGTGAAAGAAAGTAAAGAAGTTGACGAGGATGAAGTAGAAAAAGAGTATAGCGAAAAACAAGATGGTAAAAGTAATGATGACGATTACCAAAAAATTTGACAATAAAAATGATAAGAAATAATATGAAGAATAAGAAACATTGAATAAAAAACACGAAAACATAGGTGGTAGCGATCAATTAAACATGAAAATGAGTTAAATTTATGATAATAAATTATTTTATTTTTCTAGTGGTTAAAAAAATTGTTTAGGATACGTGAAGTCATCAGTTTAATTCGCCTCTCATATATATCGAGTTAAATTCATGATTTTCTGATTTGATTTTATATTTTTATATTTACTAAAATTTAACTTTTTTCTTAAATTTTTTATGGATCATATTCGGATTGCTCCATACTAATTGAGTCAATTGATGGATCCGTAATTGAGAAACGAAACCCTTTTCCAAATAATTAAAACCCTAAAAAGTTGTTGCGACTTAATTCTATGGATCAAGAAGAGGAGGCGGCATTGAGGAATCTCTTTATCGTGTTTTTATTGGATTAAGATAAACTCTCGAGTGATGAAACTAATCTCCATCCTAGAGGTAAATTTGATCTGGTAAGGTTTTGCTTTGTTTTCTTTGATTCTAATCGATCAATATGATTCTAGGTTTGCTTTGTTTCTCAACTGCCGCTGTTTGATCCGGTGGCTGGTAGGATATTACGACGGCTTTGTGGCTCATATGGTTCTTACATTCGAAATTCTTCGGTGTCTTATCAGAATATGTGATTAAACTTATCGGCTTTTTTTGGGAACAACCACGAGACCAGCCTTGATTTCTTTATTGGGTCTCCCTGGTAAACTCATTAAATCCGTAAATTAATAATCCTTATGTTATCAGTTCACATTCTAGATTTGATGTAGATATGTATTTGTGAAAAGGTTGAATCTGTAATTTTTGTGAGAAACATTAGTTTATGATCATTTATCTTAACATGTTTTTTGTTATGATGATTAGATCAGATGAAGCATCTCTGATATTGGTTAGGCTTCTCAAATGTTTCTTCTTATTCTTTTATTGTGCAGCAGTAGATCCAAGATGGTTTTGAAGGATGGACAAGTTTCACAACCAAATTTGTCTTCTTAATCTCATTTTTGAGTTTCAAGCCAACCATAGGAGAAGGTGGTATTATTTGCACATTGTCAAACAGTTGCAGGTGAGTTATCTTTTTCGATTTCCACTGCTCATTAATCAGTTCGGTTGGCTAGCCCCATCAGTGACATTTCCACTACTCATTAAACATTGCTTAATGAGTGTCAAGCACATTCATCAGTCAAAGCCCAACTCTCAAGTCTGCTTTCTCCCTATCAAGTGATGATATATTTTGCTATCTGGGAACAGGTTTATTCTTTTGATGAGAGAGGGATCTTCTTCAAAACAATGATTCTAAACAGATATCCTGATTGTGAATATATTTCATTTTACACTTTATCAGGTTTGGGGCTGAATGCTTCTACTACTGCTGCCAATCTATCTAAAGAGAAGGTTAGTTGGGGTTTCTTAGTTTATATACAAACTTCCAACATTGTTGTATTGGATCCGATGAGTTTATATACTGAAATGCAGGACGAGATGTTTGCCTCCTGTAGATTTTCTGAAGACAGTGCATGCAATGAAGCTCTTTGCATTGCTGCAAACATTGGTAAAATTATATTCTTTCACTGCAAATTCTAAATTCTTTTTATTTTCACTGCCACGGCTAACAAGGATTTTTTTTCTTTTTGTAGAACGTGATTGAAGTATTACAACATGTGATACGAAATCATGGAAACGAAAAGAGTCAAAGCCTATAAAAAACAAATATATATTAGCCTTTAATGTCTCAGCTGATGCGATGTAAGTTTATCTTTCTTCTCACTTGCGATAGTATGTTGTGTCGTTAGTGAGGGCTTTCAATATCATCTATTGCTATGGCCAGCATGTGTTTCAGATAAACAGAATAAAATCTGGAAATCTGTTAATTGGTGCTCATGTGGTAAGTTTTATCCATATTTTAGCATTGACATCTTTCCATTTGATTTTGGAGAGATTGAGGATCTTAAACAGAGCCATTAACTTCTAATGCTCATACTATAAATTTACGATTCATACATAAGGTAGAGAGATGCTGGGTAATTTGTCTTCATAACTTTCATAATGAAAGTTTCATTTAATTGGTCAGTTTGCGTTTACATATATATCATTTTCAATCTCAAGTAATATAGAAACACAAATATCTAACCATTATTTCTCTGTCTTTTGTATTTTAATGGATCGCATCTTTCCTAATAGGGAGTGAGACCATATGTGATGGGGCAGATCTTGGTTTTCTATATAATGGCCCTGAGAAAAGTTTTTTGGTCGTTTTCAATCGTATGAGACTCTTTGCCTTAGTGACTGCGTGAACACCGGTTTCCTCGCGGGTCACAGGCATATAAGGATAAGAAGAAGACGAAAGGATAGAAGAATCAGTAAGAGACATATCGAATCAATGAGATTAAGAAGAATTAGAGAAGAAGAAATGAAGAGATAATGTGTCGGTTTTAGTTTTTTTTTTTTTTGGGTAAATAACCTTTAACTTATGTACTTTTTTGGTGACATTTTTCCTTTTTTAAGTAACCACCAATTTGGTTTCTCCATTATAATCTTCATTTGGTAATATATGATTTGGAAATTAATAATAAATTGTGTGATAACAATTGACAAATTTTCCCAGCAATTTTATGAAAAGGATGAATGTTTTATACTTTATATAAGAATTTACTCCATATTTTAAACTATGTATATAAATTAAAGTTAAAATTAGTGATAAATTAATAAAAATTAAATTTTGATAAATCAATATATTTTCTTGGTCCCAAATTTTTTTTATGGTTCTGCTTAAAAATCGGTAAAATAATAACTCTATAAATGAACTTTATACAGAATACATTTTTAAAAAATGATGAATATGTTTTATACTTACAAAAAGTGAGAGATGCTCTAGATAACATATTATATACACATATTTTTAATCAATTATTTAAAGTTTATAAAAGTAAACAATTAGTATAATTCATATAAAAAAACTAACTTACTTTTATTTTCATTGCACACATAAACTATATATATATACTAAAGTGTTAGATTATTTATATATGAAACTAACAAAAATAGAAAGCCATTTATATTGTACTGATATTATTGAAAAACTACAATATAATTAAAATACTACTATCTCTATAGTGAAAACTAAAAAAAAACATTTCTCGACACGGTATACACCTAAAACATAGAAATTGGACACTACATAATATATTGATGCAAAGTACTGTATATTTACAAAATACAAAAATTAGTTACATATACATAGTTAATCTACCAAACAAAATACATTTTGTATTTTCTTAAAACAAATTTAGCCACGCGGTGTACTGCGGATGAATATGTAGTGTATATATAATAAGACTATTTTAAAAGACGTTTTTGAATTATATTATAATATTTTATCAGTTTTTATTGTATATACAAAAAATTATATTTCTTGGAAGATACCAAATTGAGGTTCTTGAACTCCAAACTTGTGATTATATATTTTAGAAAGTTTGTCGATGTTATGACGATTCGACCTAAACATAATTCGATCAAATTTTTACGATTTTATGGAACCTTGGTGGATACCTAAATGATCTCTTGGAATTGAACATACTAAATAGAGATCCATGAATTAAATTAAAACAATGAATATGAAGAGAAGTTGGGTTTACGGTATATATAATATATAATCCATGGCTTTCTTAATTACATCTTACAAGTGTCCTGATTTATTCTAGAAGATGCACGCTCAACATACAGAATACTAATTTCTTAAAGTGGTAATCCGTGAATTAATGGAGGATGATGATTCTCAGTTTCTCTCTCACTAACCAAAATTAAAGTTTGGTAGCTGATATATCCTTTAAAGATACTGACTGAGTCTTATCATGAAGTTCCAAGGCCCATATCTGAAGTCCGACTAACCCGGAGGTGAGCATGCTCTTCGATAAGAATTTCTTGCAAGGTTATCTCAGATGAAACACTCGGACTCAAACCCCAAGAAACAGAGAAATTAAAAAAACTTACAACTTATGAGTATCCAAATCCAAAGTTTACTTGTTTATATATCGACTTATCTTTTGCTTGAATATTGGAATGCATTAGACACTGTAAACAAAGAGTTTGTGAATATAATTTTCGTAGTCTATTTGTAGAGTAAAACTCTACAACTCATCATGCTCATCTTCGAACCCTTTCAGTCCATTGTGCTCATCTTCGAACCCTTCCAACCCATTGTGCTCATCTTCGAACCCTTTTAGTTCATTGTGCTCATCTTCGAACCCTTTCAGTTCATTGTGTTCATCTTCGAACCCTTTCAGTCCATCGTGGAGGAAACTCGAGTACCACTGGGCTGATAATTTTTCGTGGCGCGTCAAATTATTTTTGTAATCGGTATAGTATAGCCCAAATCTTGAGTTGTATCCTTCTTGCCACTCGAAATTGTCCATCAATGACCAATGAAAATACCCCGTAACATTTACTTTATCATCGCTGCAAAAACAAAGTGGAGAAAAACACAATAATCATTGTGAAAATAAAATAGTTTTTTTTTGTAAGAAATAAAACTCAAAAACATGCATGATTTGTTTTACTGACCAAATTGCTTCGTGCAAGCTCAAGAGATGCCTCTGTATATAGTATCTTCTGTGCTCATCTGAGAGCGCCATTACAAGACTTGTGTCTTGTTCCCCTAGATCCTCTCCATATCCTTAAATCAAACATATACAACTCAATATATATATATTAGGGGAACGTTTTGAGATTTAATTTAGGTGAAAGACGTTTCTCTTACCATTCTCGGTGATCATGATTTCAGGATTTCCATATTTATCCTTAATATATTTCAGTAGGCTCCTCAAACCTTTTGCGTAGACTTCCACTTTCGCAACATCAGGCTTATAAAAAAAACCAAAATACATAATCAATTTTAATATTTTCATTTTAGTTACATCGTAAGTTACTAAAACTAAAATAACCATCATATATACCGTGGCAGCATAAGCATTGACTTTATCCACATACCTTGCTGAAAAAAGTGGAAAAATTTCGATAAAATTAATCAACTGAGAGTTAATGAAAATAGTCTAAATTTATTTCACAGTAAAATGAGACTTACCTTCCCAGTCCACGAGGGAATCACTTTGCCAACTTGGTTGCGAAGGATCCGGCTCTTCGTCGTGCAATGCAAATACCGAACTATAGTAATTGATTCCTACAAAATCAGCAGAATTTTTCAACTTCTCCTTCTGTGCCTCTGTGAATTCAGGCAGTCGATGTCCGACATGATCCTTCATTGATTGTGGATAATCTCCATATGTGGTCGGATGCAAATGCCTGCGGAATCAGAATAGTATTTGCCACATATTTAACATTTTCATACTACATACACGTTAGCAAAAATTAATGGATTTTGTTACCATCCCAAGATGAAGTCGATCAGGCCGGTTACAGGAGGTTCATGCTCTTCGTCCGAGAGCTCATGTGCCTCAAACCAAGCTGGACTATGAGCAATCCCAATTTTTCCACCATTACACTATAAACAAATAGAAATAAATGTTTGTAAATACTCAGTTCATTAAATTACGTAAAATATTCACAGTAACTTTAGTGATGCTAGTTAGTTAATGTTTATATGGAAACCTTATCGCATTTCCTAAAGGCCTCAACGGCATCGGCATGTGCCAAGAGCATGTTATGACTGACGATATAAGCTTCGTATCCGGATTGTCCATCATGACACAACTCTCCATGTTCTTTGATGTACTTGGAACAACGGCCCGGTGCTTTTTTCCCAATGTCGTAGCCAGATCGACTGAACACCCATGGTTCGTTAAATGTGATCCAATGCTTCACTTTGTGTCCGTACTCTTGGAATGTGAAGTTTGCATATTCCGTAAAATCCTCTCTGCGTTTATATATATAAATAAAAGGTTCATCGTGTTTGAGTTGTAGACAAAAAAAAATAATCGTAAGTTGTTAATATTAGTAAAATCTTACATGATGCGGTCGCTTAAGAAACCACCGTATTCATCTTCTAAATCTTGAGGAGTGTCCCAGTGAAAAACGGTAACTAATGGTGTTATATCTGAATTTTGAAAATAATGTTAGAGCTAACGTTAGTATGTAATATAGAGTTTGTAAAGTTCAGAAAACTAGTTTATCGGAAAGAGAAAATTTTACCATTTTGGAGAAGCTCATCAATCAGGTCGTGGTAATACTGTACACCTGCTTTGCTTATTCCTTTCTCCATCCTACCATCTGTGAATTTTTTTAAAAATTTGGATGTTGTTGTTATTTGCTTCGTTGTATTATAATCAACACTAAACCATAATTTGTTGAGTTTTAACTTACGGGGAAAAATTCTGGGCCATGCAATTGAAAATCTAAAGCCATCAGTGTTCAGTCTTTTCATCAACTTGATATCTTCCTATTAAATATAATTTTTAAGTTAACATAAGTTCGAGAGAGCTTCACAAACATATTTTCAGACTAGGGGTAATTAGACGACATAACTAATACCTTGTAACGATGGTAGAAATCGACAGCTACGTCGGCATTGTGATAATTACATCTATCTGAAAAATATAATTAAAAAAAAAAAAAAGATGACTGTTTAGTAATATTGACAAGTATTTTCATTAGTCAAAGTGAAATTTTTAGAAGAGAGGAAGAGAGAGAGTGAAAGAGACGTGGGAATTTCTTGGTGTATACGTCCCACATGCTTGGACCTCTACAACCTTCATTTACAGCTCCTTCAACCTTACCACATAAATCACTTTCAGAATTTTCATAACAAAATCAACTTTTCCAAATAATCACTTTATTTATTATCTAAAAGACCGTATCTATAGTCTAAATTCAAAAATTAATAATTCGAAAGTATATGTATGCTACCTGAAAAGCAGCAGTTGCGGTACCAAAAATGAAACCTTTAGGGAAATTGGCACGAGTAAAGTGTATATCGGTACTAGAGCAGGTATACTCATTGGCGGCGGTAAGTGAGCCGGTCAGACCAAAAAAAAGAACTAAACCTAGGAGAGGAAGTTTATGAAACATCCCCATTATTAGTGTAGATCTCTTAAGTACGTTGACAAATACGTTGGAAGGGATATTTGCTGTTATATATAGAGACAGACTAAAGAGACTTTAAGATACTGTGGATTGGTACATATTTATTTGTTCTTAAATTTGAAGTAAAATATAGGGAGATGTAAACCACGTGATTCACATACGTGACCGGCAATGAATGGGAAATCGTGACATAAAAAGTGTGTGTTATGATTTATGAATACATAAATAGATAAATAGATTGTTTAATTCAATTCTGTTTCATTCGAACAAATTGTTACGTGAATAATATTTTCAGTGAACTTATTTGATTGATGAGAAACAAGAATTGTTTCTTTTTTAAACAAGAAAATATACAGAATGTAGTTTAAGTGGTATATTCAGATCAACAAAATAAAATGGTATATATAAACAATGCAATCCGTGTGAAAGAAGAAAAAACAAAGCTGCAGATTTATAGGAGGTTTATTATTCATGACTATACAAGATTAAGTGATTACCAAAACATGCAAATATTAATCCCACCACCTTTTGTATGTATACCACTCCCTAGTTTGTTGAGGGATATATAATTCCGATCACTGTATACGTAAAAATAATATCTACCCGCAGTTAATTTAAGAAAATACAAAGAGAAGTTTGAATTTAATGAACTAAGAAAATTAACGTTTAATTTTTTTTTTGGCTGAAATTTACATGTTCTTATAAGTTTCATAAGATATTATTTTTGTTTATGAAATGTTATTTTAAATGTAAAATCATTAATATTATCTTCTTTTCTTCTCCCTAGTGCTCAAGTCTCAACGTCCTCTTTTGCATTCAAAGTCTGCATAATTTTCAGAAAATGCTCATGAGTAGAATTGGAAGTACGGGTGTACTTGTACAATACTGCCGATAGATACCAACAAGGCAACAAATTTAGGCCGACTTTGTTTATTTCACCTTAGCCTGAAAATGTTAATTCTTTTTATAATCAAACACTATCAAATCCACAATTAGCCTTCTTTAGGATTTTTTTTAACGTCTTAATAGCTTTATTAATATGAATCAGAATACACAATATTATTAAGATTACAAATATAACCAAAGGTTTGTGTAACGAAAAAACGATAAAGCAAATTAAGCTCCGCTTTTTTAGGCAAAAACTTCATCGTCTTCTTCATTTCCGTCAATTTGGTGTGATTTTCTTTCTTGGGAATCATCTTTTTTTTACTGATGAAATACCGGTAACGTATTCAAAAATCATAGGCAACGATCCATCTGTTACATCACAAAACTTTCCAATTGGTCGAAACTCTCCTGTATAAACCATCTTCTGATTCTCCTATTGGCCTTTAACTCCTCCTCAACATATTGCTTCCATAGTGGTTTACGTGCTGGTCGATGAGTTAAGATCAAATCCAAAAGGATTTGTATTTGTCTTAGGGACGCCCACAATAGATCATATTGACGCCCGAGAACAATCGCATAACTAACCAGAAAATTCTCGGCGAAATCGCCAGAGATAGGAACACAACGGTTGATTCAGATCCACCGGTGACGAGACATATATTCTCTCTCCGAACTTGGTTGTGTTCGGCTAACCGCTAAAACCACTTGAATCCAAATCAGGTCCAATAGACTCTGAATATGATCAGGCCAAACGACTTGTGCAATCACCATCACAACCGTCATTACGAGAAAGAGAAACGAAACTGCAAGTAGACATTGTCCTTGAACACATAAAGCGATCTTCAATTCAATCCATGTAACCATATTTGGAAAAAACGGAGTGGGAACCATCACGAACAAAGATTCAAAGAACCGTTTCAGATGTCGAGGAACTGTCGATCGTTGTAACCAAAGATATGCCATTATAAACTAACTAAATCTATATACAAGTGAAAAGACTATAGATGGAAAACCGACCTACACCGGAAGAACCGACGTCGGCCGTAATCAATGGTTAAACAGAGAAGTTTGTTGGTAGTTGAAACGTTGGAGAAATCGCCTTTGGCGAGAGAGAACTAAAGTAACTATTCTTTCGTAATGTAATCAATGCCTTCTTTAGGATTTATTTGCTTGAATTAATTATATTTGAAAATAACTCGTTTGTTGTTGGATTATATAAAATGGAAAATACATATCACTGGATTATACATTCTTTACGTTAAGAAAATCAAATAGATCGTCATGTATGATACTGATCTTCTATTACATATATTTAACGATGTGGTGACAACTAATATTAAAATAAAACATTGTAAGAAATGAGGAATTAGGCAAGGCCTTTCGCTATCTGATAGACAAGTGGTTTAGATATGACTTCGTAGGCTTTCTGGGAAGGGTGAGCGAAATCATAGAAGACGTGTTTATCAGGGTTGAAGCATGGTATTATTGCATTCGGCATACAACAACACGCTTTTCTCTCTTCTAAAAACCCTGCAAGTATGTATATACACATATATTGTTATAGATACAACATCATCTTGATCACCATGTAGATGTTAAGAGTTATGATTTCGATATAAATACAAAAAGAGAGAAAAAAAAAAAAACAAACATAAACTGCACACAGTATATAATACATTCTTTATAGTATCTTATCCTAGATGTGAAAGGTTACTATAATGAATTTTTTTTTTTTTTTTGTATGAATACTATAATGAAATTTAGAATATGTTAGAAAAAGAATATCACCTTTTATTCTAATCTACATCAATAATATATGTAAACAGAAAATAAAAGGGAATGAACATTATGTTAGTTATGATTCGAAACCCTGTGATAGAAAAAAACAAATGATGCGGCTAGAAAAATGTGAGTCAAAACAATAATAACTATGAATGGGCGTTGTGCATATGCATGGCATGGTATATGATATTGTTATCACTTGGTTACGTCATGGCTCATGCATATATGATATATTTATGGGGTGTGTATATACGTACCGTAGGCCTTAGGATGGTTGACAAGATCCATAAGTTTACCGTACATGTCGACGTAAACAAATTTTGCATCTTTAAAATCATATTCTACTGCGTAACTTATAAGACCTTTCTGCAATTTGCTGTTGAAGTCTTCTGTAACTTTATTCAAGAAGAAGTTACACCATCCGAATACCCCACCGAATACAGCTCGATGCAGAGGCAAACATCCCACTGGCATCACTCCCAACACCGCGAATTTTCTCGCCCCAAGATCATATAAATCCTTCACATATAGATTACATGCATCAACCAAAAGAGTGTGAACAGTTACATAGAATTCATATACTACTATAGATTAGTTTATATTTTATTTACTGTCTTACTTTTAGAAACTTTCTGGTCCAGCCAACCATTCTACTGGTGTATGTGTTTGGGGACTGTAGTCGCAAAAGAGCGGGAGCGACAAAGTACCCAAGATCGTTGTTTCCTTCAGAAATAAGAAACACTGCGTTTGAAACTATTTCTTTTACTTTTTTCTTACGTTTCACTATTTTTTTTAGTTTCTTCAAATAGTTTTTAAAATCTTTTACTTGGTCGCCTGCCGATAATACTCGCTGACCAAACCACCCACGGTCATCCAAAAAGAAATGAAAATAATTATTAGGTAACATTGGTTGAGTTATATAATAGTGTTTTTATCGAAATAACACAAATAAATTCATCTTTTTCACCAGTGTTCTTGATGTAAGATCGTCGATTCCAGAACCACCAGATGCAAAACAAACGCCGGTTTTGAGGTCTTCAGAAGAAATGCGACGAATCTTGCTATAAGCTGGTACAAGTCTTTTGATCCCCAATCCTTCAGCTACAATAGAAGACTTACACCACGTGAGATCATTAGTATTCCTACTACATGGTTATATAATTGATATAACTTAAACCAATTTTTTTTTTTAAACGTTGTTAAACGTATGATGTTATACCAACTATATCGGTGAAAACTCTTCCATTTCCGAATCTACCCGTTGGAATTTTGTAGTCAAAATTCCAACCATATGGCCAGTAATTTCCCTTGAGCAAAGTAAGAAGAAAATTATTGTTGCCGGTATCTAATACTGAATCACCAAAAGCAAAAAGCGCAGTAAATGATGTATTTTTGTCAGCCGCCGATGAGAGAAATAAAATAGAAAATAATGCTAACACAAATATTTTTTCCCTAAACATATCGAAATAAGTTCAAACTTCTTCCGGACAGTTTTTAATGTATCATGTGTTTATACAGAAATCAAATGGTTTTTCTACTTATTTTTAGACGTCTACATCATTTTTGTCGTAGGAAGGCCAAATGCATGAGAGTACAGTACACAGTACACACCAAATGAATGTTAGGATATTTTAATACTATATAGTAATTCCATATATATCTCTAATGAAAAAATACCACTTATTTAATTATGTATTACTCCCTCTGGTCTTTATATGTGCAAATTTAGTAAATTTTTACCACGAGACATCGATATTATTTCATACCTTTTGTAGACCATGTTTTTTTATGGGAGAAATATCATTTAAACGATGAACTTTCAAATTTTGGCCATTTAAACCATGAATTTTGTTATAGGCCATTTAAAACATAAACTTTTTGTTGATTAACTTTTTTAAACATGAAGTTTCGTTGACCAAGCCAAAAAAGACATGCCGTTATATCCGATAATTGACCTACTAACAGATGTTACTATGCCCTTAATCACTGGCAGTAACGACATCGTTTTATTGGAAGTTTTAATTCGAAAAAATGTCATTTAAACCATGAACTTTTAAATATAGATCATTTAAACCATGAACTTGTAAATGTATGTCATTTAAACCATGAACTTTTAAATTTATGTCATTTAAACCATAATACATTAAAAAGATGATCAATCCTTCAAACTCTAGTGTAGTGTCCTAAAACAAGATGATCAATCCTTCAAACTCTATTATAGTGTCTTAATAAATGAAAAAGACTCAAGACAAATACAAAAAGACACAAAATACATTATAAAGATGGAAAAAGAAGGATTAATTGATGTTCTTCTTTCTCCTTTTCAGGATCGCATCATGAGGAAGAGTCAAAGAAAGAAGAGAGAAACTAAACTAGGGTTAAACGGTTTAGCCGGTTAGGCTTATATAGTTCTGCGGTTTCTAATAAACAACCCAGTCGGTCCGAACCAAACCGAAATCCGATTATCCAAATCAATTGCGCCGAACGTTTAGGCTTTCTCTTTTCAGTTTTCTTCGATAACCAAAATTTTCAGATTATTTAGTTTTCACCGAACGCCGAGGGCAAGTTCATGGTTTATATGACAGAAATTTGAAAGTTCATGGTTTAAATGACATATATTTATAAGTTCATAGTTTAAATGGCCTATATTTAAAAGTTCATGGTTTAAATGACATTTTCGAACTAAAACTTCCATTAAAACGACGTCGTTTTGTTAGTAACAGAGTGATTAACAGCATAGTAACGTTTGTTAGTAGGTCAATTATCAGATTTAATGTTATGTCTTTTTTGGCTTGGTCAACGAAACTTCATGTTTTAAAAAGCTAATCAACAAAAGTTGATGTTTTAAATAGCCTACAACAAAGTTCATGGTTTAAATGGCCAAAATTTGAAAGTTCATGGTTTAAACGACATTTTCCCGTTTTTTTTATATATGATCACATATATCTGAGAATTGAAGCATATATATTTGGAAGTAACATTAGTAAAGAGCAAAGATCAAGAACTTTTATCTTACTTTAGTCTGGAATTGTCAAGTTTGTTATTTTCTTATTTAGTCTTTCTTGTTCTTTTGGTTCTAAAAGATTTAATTTTAAGGTTTAAGGTTACTCATACAAATGAAATTAGATCTGTACACAGGAATGGTTTAGACTCTAATATTACAGCACTACAACTTTTAAATGAGAAAAGATGTAGAAGACAGTGGTTGAGCATCATAATATTTACTCATTTAATCGTCGTGTCATAATATTGAAACCAGATAGTGAGAAGAGTTTAAAGTAGTTTGGGTAAGAGCTGTAGAGTTCAAAAAGCTTGGTTCTCATAGACCGATGGTCGCCAACTACTGAAACCGGAAGCTTAAAAACCGAAGTATAGTGGAGTTGCTAACTTTTCTTATGAATTAATAGACTAGACCTTAAATGAGAAGAAGCTTAAGGAAGCTACAAGATGGCTTGGATATAGTAACTAGTCTTTGAATAGTTTGTACCCTTTGACTTATTTCTGAAATTTCTTCTACAAAAAGATGCATATAATGTTAAAAACAACATTTTTTATTGAATTAGTTTTACATTCATTCATTCAAAAAAAAAAAAAGAAGAAGAAGAAGAAGCGTGACTAGCTGATGTTTTTGGCCGAAGAGGAGAATATAGTGTATCTCGAACATACATTGTAAGCAAGTTCCTGGTTATTTAAAACGGATTATATATACATTCTTTGTAACAAGAAAAACAGAAGTACATATATCGTCACGTCATATGTGATCATAGATATATTAATGATGGTGATTGTTAAGATGAATTACAGGAAATCAGACAATCCCTGTCCTGATATCCTCGACAAGCATTTTAGCAATTGTTTTTGATGCAGCATATTTTACACTTTTGTTGGGCTTCGGTGTTGAGTTTCTTGCCCAACAAGTTACGGTGGTTTCGGCTTTGGTGTTTACTTATTTTCCAATTAGGCTTTATGTTAGTTTTCTATTTCTTTATGGAGAAGAATTTTCTCTTTGCTTTTAGGTTTCGTTTGTGTTAATCTACATCTCTATATATAGAGATCGTGGACTCCATTGTAGGACAACTTGTTTTGATTTTGATAAAAGAAAAAAAAACCAAAAAAGAGGTAGTTTTAACTACCCAAAAGAGCTTGTCTTAGAGCCCTGCAAGGAGGACTTGCACAACCCTTGTTGAGATCGATTCCTGGAAGAGATCCCAACTCTATCTCTTTTCTTCCCCACGTTTTATCATGATCACCATCGTCTTCTCTCTTAGTACTCTGTTTTTCTCTTACTAAAACATAGCAACCCTCCACCTTTGCTCAACCTACGTCTTCTCCGTTTAAACGCCGCTCCCTGTCTCTCTTGTTATAGCTTCCGCCCCTCATCAATTTTGTAGGCTTTCTCGGAGGGATGAGCAAAGTCATAGAAGACATATTTATTTGAGTTGGAGCATGGTAATATTGCCGTAATCATAGAACAACACCCATTCTTCTCATTGGTAAACCCTGCAACCACAGAAGTACTACTAGGACCAGTCATGAGCTTTCAAATGTCTAAAGCAACACTATAAAAAACTGGTTCCTTTTGTCTGAGATTTAGCTGATAACTGTTGTTGAATAACTTACCTAATCGATCGTTTGTATTAATGTTGTCATAGTGTTACTTTTTTTTTTTGTGGTCAACATGTTTTCATAGTGTTACTATTAGTATTTTAATTCAAATTCATATTGTATAGGAAAATGACTAATATGTAGAAATAATAATATGTATTTACGTACCGTATTTCCTATGATTGTTGATAACATCCATAAGAGAGTTGTACATGTCGACATAGACAAACTTGGCACCACTAAAACCCGATTCTCTTCCCCAACTTTTAATTCCGCTTTTTAACTTTTTGTTGTAATCTTCCGCAATTTGATTCGCCAAGAAGTTACACCACACGAAGAACATACCAAAAATTACTCTAGGCAAACATCCCAATAGTATCACTCCCATTACCGCGAATTTTCTCGCTCCTTGATCATATTAATCCTTCATACATTGTAACATAGAGATCATATTAATCCTTCATACATTGTAACATAGAGGGTGTCTAACCCATGACCTCATTTTTAATATGGTGCATTCCTACCATTATGCCACTTTAACTTTAAGAATTAATATATAAACTAAACTATTTATAATTTCATATGGTGCACACGCACCACCCTTGAATAAAGTGGATCCGCCCCTGGTTTGGATACTCGATGAATAGGATTTCATTTTTTTCAGTCTTACTTTTATAAAACTTTTTGTTCCAACCAACTAATTTCATATTCGGAGTCATTAATCGCATACCAGCATCATGAATCGCATATGTGATTCCAATATCATTATTTCCTTCAGAAACAAGAATCACTGCGTTTGCGACTATTTCCTTTGCTTTTGACTTGCCTACTACACCCTTCAGCTTCCTTATGTAGCCTTTGAAATCTTTAACTTGGTTAGCCGGCGATAAAACTCTCTGACCAGACAAACACCCGAGAAATTAGTTAAGATATATAACACAGCTCTTAACCGATATAACAAGTTCAACATTAATGGTTTTACCAGTAAATTTGATGTAACAGGATCGACTCCTGCCCCACCTGATCCGAATGAAACACCAGTTTTAAGGTCGCTTGGTTTAATGTACAACTTACGGTACGCTGGTAATATTCTTTTGATCCCCAAACTTCCAGCTGCAATTTTTATTTTAAAACAAACTTCACTATATGAAAACATATATATTATATAGTTTTATGTTTAGTCAAACACTTTGATACAAATGAGATAATACAAAGAAGCACCATGAAGGTAATAGCATACCAACTATATCAGAGAACACCGTACCCTTCCATTTCCAAATCTTCCCGTTGGTTTTTTGGAGTCGAAGTTCCATCCATATGGCCAGTAAATTCCTTTCATCAGAGTCAAGAGGTTATTGTTATTACCGGTATCGACCATCGAATATCCAAAAGCCAAAAGCGCAGGAAATGATCCGCTCGGGACAGCTTCTATTGATAAGATATAAGTAGATATTAATAATGCTAACACCAACATTTTTTTCTAAACATGCAGAACCTTAAGTTCATAACTTTTTTTTTTTCTTTTCCTGAGAGTATTTAGTTTCTCTTATGTTTTATAAAGATTTTTTTTTTTGGGGGCAAAATATAAAGAAAACTGTTGATGTCTTTCGTAAGTATATTTAGACGTCTAGTTTTTGTTTGTCCAAGGAAGCCAAAAAGTGTGAGTGCAGCACACAGAATAAATGTTAGCATGCTTCACCTTTTAAGAAGATTCTTTTTTTTTTTTTTTTAATTTTTTTAGCTGTATACATATTAAAGAATTTGTTTTTCAAATCGGACATATTTTCTGAAAATATATTGTTTCGCAATAAATAGTTGTCCAACCTAATTATCAAAAAAAATATATATATAGTTGTCCAACCTAGAAATAATACGTTGTGCAAGAAAAAAAAAGGGGTTAATGGTGAAGTTGATACTTAGCTTTTAATCCGTACAGTTTTAGCTATAATATAATCATCAAAATCATGACTTATACAGTATTTAAAAAAAATCTGGATTTTCATTCAGTAATGTCCGAAAGTGTTTATTTTGTCATTTTCTTACTTGGCTGATGTCAACTATATTTGTTAGGGAATTGTTATTAGATACGTTCTTGAATATGTGTCGTAAAAAAAGAAAAAAGCTCTTCAGTATACATTTGTAAGCAAACGCCTTTGTTGTTCTGGGATTTTATGAAATAAATAAGGGATACATAATACATTTTTTCTTTAAACTGGATTATACATTGGTTTATGTAAAAACTGAAAGATCGCCCATGCATGTATGATTTTTGTCTTCTCATATATATATATTATTAACGATGGCTGTTATTAAGATTAAAATAAAGCATTGCAAAAGGAATCAGGCAAGGCCATTCTTGATATCCGCGACAAGCTTTTTAGAAATAATTTTGTAGGATTTCTCGGAGGGATGAACAAAGTCATAGAAGACGTATTTATCTGGGTTGGGGCATGGTACTATTGACGAAAGCATACAACAACACCCTTTCTTCTCATTAGAAAATCCTGCAACCATAAAAGAACTTCATCACTATATGAATTTTTGTAGCGACAAAATAAATGAGGTTGACGACAAGAATGGACTTTTTAAGAACGAGGAACAGTACTTATCGTGACATTTATATATATATATATATATATATATATGTAAAATTAAAGAGGCTATACTAATATCCTTGTTATATAATATGCCTGTAATCCAAAGAATGAAAAAAACAAGGGAGTGTATACTTACCGTATCTTCTATAATTTTTGATAACATCCATAAGAGTGTTGTACATGTCAACATAGACAAATTTTGCACCGCGAAAACCTGATTCTCCTCCCCAAGTTTTAACCCCTCTCCTCAATTTTCCGTTGTAATCTTCAGCAAGTTTATTCGCGAAGAAGTTACAAACCCCGATTCTCGTCATAGGCAAGCATCCCAACGGTATCACTCCCATCACCGCGAATTTCCTCGCTCCTTGATCATATAAATCCTTCAATACATACACATAAAACCAAATACTTGGTGTTAGTATATGTAGATTGACGATTGGTAAGAAAATTTAATTAAATATTTTTCGTACTTTCATAAACTGTTTATTCCAACCAGCTAGTTTAGTGGTGTATCTACCGGCAGTCATTCCTCGCATAATAGCAGATCGAGTCGTAAAATATGAGATTCCAATATCATTATTTCCTTGAGAAACAAGAATCACTGCGTTTGCAACTATGTCTTTTGCTCTTGAAGAACCTGCCGTGGCCTTTAGCTTCCTTATGTACCCTTTGAAATCGTTTACTTGATCCTTTGGCGTCAAAACTCTCTGACCAAGCCACCATCCAAAAATATATATATTTAGTTGATTAAGATATATAACATTTTAAACAGATATAAAAGTTCATAATTTCTTTTTTTTTCACCATCAGTCTGGATGTAACAGGGTCGACTCCTGCACCACCTGATGCGAAACAAACACCGGTTTTAAGCTCGCTTGGAGGAACGAACAACTTACGATAAGCTGGTAGTACTTTTTTGATCCCCAAACCTTCGGCTGTAATAACAATTAATGATAAATTTACTATATCAAAATGATATTATTCATACCATATGATTACCGTAGCATTTTATTAGACTGTGATATTTTACCAATAATATCGGAGAAAACTCTTCCATTTCCAAATCTTCCTGTGGGGATTCTCATGGTCCAACTCTTCCCATATGGCCAGATATTTCCTTTCATAAAAGTCAGTAGGAAATTGTTGTTACCGGTATCGAGTATTGAATCTCCAAAAGCCAAAAGCGCAGGAAATGATCCTCTAGCATCCGTTGATAGGAAATAAATGGAAAATAATGCTAACGCTAATGCTTTTTTTCTACACATAGCTAATCTTAAGTCCATATTTTTTTTCTTTCTACGACAGTGTTTTAGATTCTCTTATATATGTTTTTACATATAGAGAATTCACATTCTAAGCTCATGTCAGTAGTACATATACAATTTGTTTTCTAAGTCTTTTTAGACGTCTAGTCCTTGTTGTCTAAGGAAGCCAAAAATGCATGAAAGTGGTGAGAACACACTGGATGAATGTCTGCATGTATTATGAAGATAATAATTTCATATATCTGATGACATAAATACCACACAAAAAAAGAACTATTTGTAAATATATTGACTTTAATTAAATTAAAATTAATGATGTATACAGTCAGATGTTTTTGTCATGTAGACTCTTATTCCTCCCTATGTATTGGAAGAGGATCTAACTATTAGAATGATAAATTTTGAAGTAAAACAACAATAGATATTTATTATATTTAGATCGAGTACAATTTTCAAATGATACAAACAAGATATGATAAAATACAACAAATCATTACGCCGTGAAAATAGTTTTAAATTCAGACGAACTGATCAATAAATTTGTTAATCAACAATGAGACTAACACTTTGTAAGTATGCTCGGTAGGATGATAACTGTCCCAAAACACATGACTAGACACGTCGGGACATACAGAAGATGTGATTTTATTGCACAACACAGCAACTTCTATGGCTCCCGTCCCGCAGCATCCTTTATTAGCCACTTTAAACCCTACAATAACCCAGATCGTAACTTTCAAAGATATTACCTATTTATATTCAAGTACAACGACTAGTACATGCATGAAAATTAAATGAATAAAATGTTTTAAGTATTACCGTAATTTGCAGGATTCTGGATGATGTCCAAAAGAGGATCATAGATATTAATGTAGATCGGTTTGATACCCGGTAGAGTTTTACGCAACATATCTAGTTTTGGGGAAAGCTTTGAGTTGAAAAGCTTTGCTGCTTCGTTGTAAGTGTCAGCACAATCTCTCAAAATACCTCCTCCTAAGGTTCTCTGGGATGGTACACACCCAATTGGTGGTGCACTAAATACAGCCAGCCTTCTCACTCCATATCCATATAGTTTCTGTCAATTTCATTCCATAATAATCATTATATTTCTAGAATTTCATTTATTTCTCTGACTCATATTTTTATATAAATATAATTTTGGTAGATAGCCATCTATATTTAAAATGTTTTTTCTTATTTATATATATAATGTTGTTACAATATACTAATGTAGAAAGACTATACTAAACTTAAAAAGTAGTATTAGGCTTTATTCAAAGATTTGAGAGAAGCTTACAGTCACAAAAGCTGAGGCAGAGTCAGACATAAGAGTGGTATAGGAATCGACGTCGTATTGCGGTCTTGCACGAAGAGTATAGTATGTATTGGCTATGTCGTCGCTCCCTGCGACCACCAAGAATAAGCTGTTGGCTATTATGAAGTCTTTTCTTTTTTCCCCAACTATATTCTTCACTTTCTCTATGTACTCCTCGAAATAAGTTAATTGCTCTTCTAATGATATTACTGTCTAATACCATCAACAAATGAAACCAACAAGTTAAGATAATTATTAAATCAAATGATACAAAATACCATGATCGATATGTTACATAGTCTTACCACGAGTTTAGGTGTTATAGGATCATAACCAGAACCTCCTGACGCAAATGATACACCGGTTAAAAGATCTTTGGGGTTTAGCTTCGAATCGAAATATGCTGGTACATTTAATTTTATTCCCAATTCTTCGGCTGCGTACAGAGCATGAAATATAAATTACGTTATTTAAGAAAAGAAAAAAAAATTGGTTTTTAATGATATTTTTGGTAATAATCATATAATTGTAGAAAAAAGCCTAATAAATTGTATACGCATAATTATTTGAGACAATAATGTTACGAGACTTATTTTTAACTACTACTAGTTCTATAAGGGAAAAGAAAACAAATGATTGCTCAAATTTATTTTGCCGTAGTCATTACTTGTGTCCTAGTAATTAATGGTCGTTACTCCTTTATATATAAATGCGTGAAAATCTAATTTTACATTGACTATTCGCTTTACGTACTGAAGCTAAGAAATAAGAGTAAAGAGAATGGACCTAGCAAATCGACGGGGACTCGTCCGTCACAGAACCTCCCTGTTGCAACTCCACCTTGGAAATTGATACCGTAAGGTTGAAAATCGCACTTAACTACGGTTTTGACATAGTTGTTCATTCCGGTGTCGACGATGGAGTCTCCGAAAGCTATTACGGCCGGAATAATCAGGTTTGGTTGCAGCTTCACGGCGGCAATCGTGTCAGTGAGAATGAGAACAGACAACAAACATAGTTTCCATGAAGACCAGCTTGTATTGCCTTTCATGTTGCTATAATGTAATGTAGAAATATGAATAAGATTTTCTTTTTATAACAATGCGTTTGCTTCCAAGTTCCAAGTTTTACAACATAACAAGGAGAAACACACGATACTCTTAATCAACTTTTCTTCTATCCTATCACACTTATTTATATATATAGACAAAGACACATTTCGACATAGAAACTATATTTATATATTTGTAATGTATATATATGCGCAATGCATATTACGTCGTCGTGGATATATTGTGGACCGTAGACTAAGACAAGAGCGAATTAATTGCTTGAAACGTTTTGAGATATAGATTAGATTTTTACTTCTTATAATTGGAAGGGAGGAGTTAAAAAAAAAATATGCACTTTTTGATAATATTCCTTGAGAAAGCTGAGATAGTGTACACTCTCTTCATTTTTTAAAATGAGAAATGTACTAACCTCAACCATAATTGTCTTTTTTGGCATATATATTTTAGCTGCCTTTAACAACATACAACTATTAGTGCGTCTAGATCGAAACACGTATAGTCAGCAGAATGTGACAGGCAGAGTATGACAGACAAAATAGATTAAGTGCGAATGTGTTAACGCTAATTAAACATAAATGTTAAAATTTCAAGATATCTTAATCTCTCACTCTAGATTCTAAAAACACCTACGTAGTATATATATCCATATTATCATGCGGTTATTCAACTTTTTTCTTCATATCGACCAATTTTGACAAGTGTTTGGAAATTTAATGAAGGCATGCATCAGATTGGTGTTACAAGTAAATTTGATTATTTCTTCGGTGAAACATGTTTATGTACCTATCATCGTTCGACCATCACAGCAATCTCTGCACGAGTAAGTTTAACTTCGGCTTTTATCAAATATTAAAAAACTATATAGTATTACATAATTTTTTTGAAAAAATGTCTCTTTTCTAATATCATTTCTCAAAATTATATTATATATATATATATATATATCAATTATAAAATATAATGATAGATACTTGTAATATGATATATATATATATATGTTCTCTTATTTCTTTTCATTTTTATTTTATTTTACACTGTTTTCATATGACAGTTATGCTACGCTTGAAATATGATAATAATAATAATTCTAATTAATTTAAGTAAGAATCTCATGTTGATATTTGAGCATGTGATGTAAACTGTTACCAAACTACAACCTTGTAGGTCATCGTAATTAATAGGACAACGAAGATTTCTAGAGCCCAACAGGCTCAGAATATATTTGTTGGTATTGTTTTTAGTTTATTTCATAACGTATCATTTTTGTTTGGGTAAAAAAACATATCTAGTCTTATTTTAGAATCCTTTGATAATAGACATAAGAATCATGTGATAAGTACGAATTAGAAAGAAAAAAAAATATGAACAAAGACATACGTAGCTAGGGACCGCAGGGTAGATGTAGATCACAAGCACTAGGTGATACTAATATTTCCACTTAACTGAGTGTGAAGAAGGTAACTTTCCATATATATACACGTGAAAAAGGTACAAAAGAGACTTTACGAAGAAAATAATTGGGGCTATCAGAAAATATAGCAAAGGTAAAAAAAAAATGTTTGTATATTCCTCGAGAAGCTTGCTGTTAATGCTACCTACATAACAATGGTCCAAGTCTAATAATTATAGAATATATATAGTAAGCCAGAGCGCGCAAATATCCGAAAAATAATGCTAATTAATTAAGACTAAGATATATCAACAAGGCTACTAAAATGTGGAATTTAATATAGTGATTTACACAACCATATTATCGCCCAACCACCACAATCTAACCTAACTATGTTTCTATAAACATGTGCAAACAAAACAAAAATTTATAAAAATGTTGAAATAATTTAGGTTATCCCGTTTTATATTGCTTTACGAATTTTAAATGAATACATATTAGCTTTATTTGTAGACAAGACAACTGCAAACTTAAAATTCTTCTTTTACAATGAAATCTAGGTAAAAAAGTTAAGTCATTATAGTTATATCAGAAGAGAAAATGTTGTGATGATCAAATACTATTCCCTTTTGTATAATCAGTACGGAAATATTACAAAACGAGAAAGAATTATGATATAACTACGATATTTAGCTTGGCTAGAGTGTAATTGTAGATTTAGCTTGGTTTTGCTGGATTGATTGCACTTGAGTCATCGTATACTATTATATAGTTTATATATACTCTAATAGTATTCATATATATCGTAGAAGATAGACCCTGTACTTTCGTGGTTGTATTCATATATAGTAATAACTCGACAGCGACAAATTTAAGTAATGACCAACTAACTAGCTGATCCATGAACGAAGAAAAAAGAAAGAAAAAAAAAAAGTATATTGAAGGCGTTTTGATTTTGAATGCGATTTGATAACCATACATTATTGTGAAATTAAATATGATCATTAAATAGTGGGTCCAATATGCTAAAGATATCAAACTACTCACAGAAATAATAGGTCAATTTTTTTGTATCTTATCCAACGTGGTAGATAATTAGAGTGAGAACTACTTACTGTTTACAGCCAATTGTTTAGAAAATCAAAGAATTATAGGCCGAGCAAGCCAGTCGTGGCAACTGGCAACAAACGATGCATAGCCTAGACTAGATAAGGTGTCTTTAATTTGTGGTCTAAACTCTAAAGATAGAGAGTCCGCTTTAAATGTTTTGAGCTACGTGTTAAGAATAATGTAGCTCTTGCTATCATTTTTATTTAATGTTCTTTTTTATCTTTTTTATTTTATTTTTATTGGGCTAAGCTTACAATTTTTCTTATGTAAAATAACAATTGAATCGGCTTATATACAAATTTTAATCAATATCACAAATTAGCTCTGTCGAGACAATATCGATTTTTCTCCAACACCTTGAATAGGCTCATCCGTTATTGGACTTCTTCTTCTTGTTTCTCGATGAGTAGGCTCTCGGTTGTAGGCCTCTCTTTCAACTTTCAACCTCCGAGTTTAATTTTTTTTTTTTGGTTGACTAGGTTATTGCTTTTGATAATTGTGGAATATGGTGGGTAATTTTTTTTTTTTTTTTTTTAAAGTTTTGGTATGTATAGTATCAATAACCATTGTAAAATCATCTTAATAGTCTAGACCTAAGGATGGTCATGAATCGAAATAGCTCCAAATTTTCCTTTACTTTTATCATTGCATGAAATTGGCAGCACAAAAGAGATGGCGTTGGAAAAATATTTGGAGATCACGTCTACTAAGGTAAACATAAAAAGACATGTCAAATCAGTCTCAACATATTTGGAGATCATGTCTTATCATATATATCTCTCAACATATTTTGTTGCCATAATTCTGTAAGTCTTCTCAGTCGGATGAAAACTATCCCAAAACACATATTCATCTCTATTTGGGCATACGTCAGCTGCAAAGTTGCATAAAACAGCAACTTCAATGTGCCCAGTTCCACAACATCCTCTATCGACCACCTTAAATCCTGTTACAAACATACAATTTCATTAACATTTTGATGAAAATAGAAATGTTGGAAATTGTTCACAGTACGTAATACCAACGATTACCATATTGTTGAGGGTCTAGTATGATATCAAGAAGAGAACCATATATATCAACGTAGATTATTGTTTTCTCCCCTAAAGTTTTTGACAAAGAATCCAAATTTGCAGCGAGCTTAGCATTGTAGAGCTTTGTTGCATCATTGAACCTAACAACACAATCTCTCGTTGGTCCCCCTGCTAAATTTCTCTGTGATGGGACACATCCTAGTGGTGGTACACCAAATACTTGTATTCTTCTCGCTCCATATTCATGTAATTTCTGTGAGTACCACATCATTAAAAGACAAAAAAAAAATTAAGGAAAAAACAAAGAGTTAAAAAGAAATTCTCTTCGCTCCATGAATTATTGTACCATATCAAATGATTAGCTAAATAAATAATGTATAGTTAACTAAATATTGTTCATACGTACTAGAGCAAAAGATCGAGCGTTGTCGGCCATAAGAGTGGTAAAGGAAGAGACGTCACATTTATGTTGAACAGAAGGAAGACCAAAGTAGGTGTTGGTTATATCATTACTGCCGCATATAACCATGATCAAACTGTTTTGAATTATGAAATTTGTCCTTTCTTCCCCAACCATTTTCTTTAACTTCTCTAGGTACTCTTCAAATAATTCCAGTTGTTGCGGTAAAGCTATTCCTCCCTTTAAAAACAAGATTAACTAGCATTAAAAAAAAAACAATCACGTTTGTTTTTATAGAGATAATGTAAGATTTTAAATGTTTGATTAATTACCGATAATTGGGTGGTGAAACGAACGTAACCAGCACCACCAGACGCAAATGTTACGCCGGTTAAGAGATCTTCTGGTTTCAAATTTGGATTTCGGTAGGCCGGTATAGTTGGTTTAATTCCGAAATTTTCCGCTATGATCACAAGCGAGATAATAATTATTATTACCAGTTATATTATAGCTTTATATCATGAAAACATATTCGCCCTAAATCACTTTCATGTTTCGTTTTTTTTTTCAGTTTTTGTACAATTCAAGAAAATGACACATACTTGAAAACTAAAAAAAAAAAAAAAGAGAAAAGATATATAGATCACATGTTTAGATGTCCTAGACTGATCTTAGTTAATGCGTCTAATATAATCAGCCATTCACATCGTCATTAAATAGTGATGGTACCATTCTTCAAGTTTCTTTGTACTACAAAATCTAGTCACTCCGTGAGATATATTCAGTACGATGTACGATACAATAAATAGGAACTGGAAGAAAGAAAAAATGAAAGGCTTTACAAGTTTTAACTTATAAGTTATAAGATACAAATTCATGAAATAACAATGTTTATTTCATGAGAAAATGTGGAAAATATAATTTAAAATCAGTTGCATTGTTGCATCAACAGAAAGAAAAGTGAAACTTACCTATAAAATCAGTCGCAACCTTGCCGTTGGAAAATCTCCCGGTAGGAACGCCACCGTCAAAATCGATGCCGTAAGGAGGATAATTGCATCTAGCCAATATCATCATTATTTCCGGCATCAACAATAGAATCCCCGAACACTAAGATAGCCGGAATCGTTTCGTTTGAGGGCAGCTTCACCAAAGCGTGTGTGGCCGTCTTGCACAACAACACGAGGAAGAGAACACACCAAAATACACTCGAGGGAGAAAAAGTAACGTGATGGTCAATCATACTGTGTCGTTTCATTGTTGCTCTTTGTGTTGCAACAGATCTTGTTTTAGTTTGGAAGCTTTTGGAGTGATGACTGATGAGTCAAGCTTGGATCGGCATGTATATGTCTTAAACAGATGAGGACTTTTGGGTTCAAAATGGCTAATAGCCTAGTCTAGAACATTTAAAGTTGAACTAGAGTAGCATACTACTTCGTGATACGTAACGTAACCCTTAAAAAACGATAATAAATTTTGGATATATACTGAAACTACTAGATTTTTCATTTTTATCGAAAAGGTAAAGGAAGGTAAAACCAGTTAAAAAGTTACCATTAATCTAGTCAGGCAGGATAGGAACCATTATTTAAAATAAAGGTGGTTTTTTTTTTCTCATTTGAATTCTCATTGGGCTTTAAGCCAAATCGGGGTTTTCTTATTGGGCTTTTTTTATTCGTGATTTTTTTGTTTCTTTTCTGTTTTTTTTTTTCTGTTGGTGATTTAAAAAATTTATGTACAAACCAAATTAGAACAACAATGTTTCCAGCATGGTTTCTTATTTCCCTAGTATCTGAATCAATTGAATATATGTGATCTGAGTTTGGTTCTTCACTTGATTAAAACACAAATCAAATACATCTCTTGATTGAAATACAAATTGATTGTAACCATATAATTGAACGGATAGTGACCTCTTCGTAGTCGTACTAATGTTATCATGTAATGTATGACAATCTTGAGCTCATATCGACAGAAAGGAGTTCCAGCTTAATTAGATTTTTTTTTTTTGTCATTTTCACTTTCCTAATCTGCTTTTTTTTGGGGTCATGTGTTTTATTTTTCAACGAAGAAAAAGCATTAGCTATTTTTGGGCCTGTGTTAATCAGATTTTATTAGGCCTGTGTTAATCAGATTTTATTCGGCCTTATGTTTATTTTTTTGTATCAACCTTGGGCCTTTTATTTGTTTTGACCTTTGGTTTTTCTGTTTTTTTTTTGTTTTTGTTTTTTTTAATTTATTTATGGTATTTTAATTTTTGCAATAAGTTTGAGTGACTCTGTGACATTCGAGGACTATAATGAAATCTTTATTGGTTGGTACTATTATTCCAGAAAATGGAAAAAGAACAAAATAGCCGAGTTTCCTAGCAAAATTATAATCATACAGAAATATACATGAATCTTGTATATATAACAATCAAATATCATATATGAGACAATTATAAAGCCTTGAGGAAGAGAAAGCTGACAAGAGTGTAATTTCTCTTCTAATTGGAATGATTATTCAATACTGTATCGACCATAATTAATGCGAATAGAAGATATATCGATTAGAAGAATCTGTCGAAATATTTATCAAAAAGTTTTGCAACTATAATTCTGTAAGCTTTTTCAGTGGGATGAAAACTGTCCCAAAACACATAATCAGATCTTATGGGACACACAGCAGCTGTATAGTTGTTGCAAAGCGCAGTAACTTCTATTAGGCCGGTTCCGCAACATCCTTTATCGCCCACCTTAAATCCTATAAGATTCATAAAAAATATATATATATATACAGTTTTGTTTAAATAATTTTTACAAAATATGTTGAATAATATATCGGTTAAATTAAATAACTAGAAAAACAAAATAATGAATGATTACCATATTGTTGAGGGCTTAAAATGAGATCAAGAAGAGGACTGTAGATGTCAATATAGATTATTGTCGGGTCTTGTAGAGTTGTTGACAAGGCATCAATATTTGCTGAGAGCTTAGAGTTGAAAAGTTTTGATGCATCATTAAACCTTGCAACACAATCTCTTGTAGGTCCTCCTGCTACGGTTCTCTGTGAAGGTACACATCCTATTGGTGGTGCACCAAATACAAGTATTCTTCTAGCTCCATATCCATAGAGTGTCTACTACCACATGAATAAATAGAAAAGATTTTCAAAAATAATTAAAAGCAAGGTTTAACTAATTATGACATCATACCTATTAACTACTAATCTTATTCGTGACATAAAACTATAGTGATATTATTACTAGCTAATTCTTTTACCTGAGCAAACGAGCGAGCGTTGTCGGCCATAAGAGCGGTGAAAGAAGCGACGGTGTAATGGAGCTGAACCGGAGGGAGAGCAAAGAAGTCGTTGGCGATATCGTTACTACCACATATAACAACGAACAAGCTATTCTTAATTATGAACTGTGTCCTCTCTTCTCCAACCATTGCCTTCAGTTTCGCTATATACTGTTCAAAATATTTCAATTGTTGCGGTAACGGTATACCTCCCTTAAAAAAAAAAACATTATTTGTTTTTAACTTTTTTTTTAATATAGTAACTTCTTTAGATGCCCTAAATTAAATGAATAAGAATTCAAAATTAACTACCGCTAATTTGGTTGTCAAAGGAACGTAACCAGCACCACCAGAAGCAAATGTTACACCGGTCAAAAGATCTTCTGGTTTCAAATTCGGATCTCGATATGCCGGTATACTGGGTTTGATCCCTAACTCTTCCGCTGTTAGAACAAAAATATTATGAAAAAATTATATAATTGTTAGATTGCTACTTCTTTGGTTATATTTAATTAAGGGAAATATATATGGTTATGAAACTGCAAGGTGGCAAACTTGGTGTTTTGACTTTATTGTAGACATCATTGTATAGAGTAAGAAAATCGAACTATTCACGGATTGCAAATCATTAGCCAAGTTATATGTATTATTTAACGAAGAAAACAAGTTGACAAGCAAACTAACCAACAATATCACCAGGGACTTTGCCATTGGAGAATCTTCCCGTAGCAACTCCACCGTCAAAATCAATGCCGTAGGGAGCATAATCGCATCTAGCTTCTGTTATCATGTCGTCGTTATTTCCAGCATCAACAATTGAATCCCCAAACACTATTACCGCCGGAACGGTCGTGTTTTCCGGGAGTTTCACTAAAGCATGTGTAGTTGTCGTAAATAAAAGCACGAGAAAGAAAGTACACCAAAATAGCATCGACGAAGAAACGAGACAAAAATAAGGAATGATGTGATGATGAACTGAACGAGGTCGTTCCATAGTTGCTATGACGTATTGATGTAGTGTGTTCGTGCGTAAAAACAAAACATATACTAAAAAAATCTTGCTTCTTTAAAAAGTTTGGAACGTTAACGACAGATAGAAATAGTCTTCTTCTCGTTTCCAATGCAGATATTTATATATATCCATGTCTAGGTGATGTGCTTGGTTTAGTTGTTGTCATTAAACATTAATGGCACATTGACATCATTTTTTGTCCACATGTTATCTAATATATCTAAGTATTTGATATGGGATCTAAATGGTAACATAGAAATCTAAAAAACATTCAGCAAATTTCAGCCAAATTCAGCAATTTTGCTAGATTATTTTGCCATATTTTGTCAAAAATCACAAAAAAAAAAAAAAAAAATTAGCTGAATTCAGCAGTAACCATTTTAAAAATGTGAAAATTCAGCCAGATTCAACAAATAAATATTAAAAATTTAAGTTAGATTCAGTAACTCAACCAGATTTCTCGTTACCATTTAAACCCATAGTTAAAACAACAGTTACTAATAATTAATAACGTACTTTCCAAACAAATGCAAAGAATGAATGAAGCCCTATCAATTTTGTTTCAAAGTTACAATATTTGAATCATATATGAATAAATAAATCAGTATCCTAGGTTTTTCAAACACATAGGTTTAGTTGGACGTATATTACTGTCCACCCACTAACATTAATTATATATGTATATATATTAACCGATCTTAATTGTAAGGTAAAATTATAGTAATAAAAAAATGTTTTATTTATTCCAGGAACACTCTAAATGTTGCTTTAAAAGAATAAAAAATTGTACTTTAATCATATATATTTATTATATTTTATTTGTAGTAACCAATAGAAAAATGACATCTGTTTATTTACTAAGAGAATCGATTCTTGCCTGAGCAACTTAAATATCGATTTTTCTCCTATTTTTCTCCTATTTTTCTTCTCTTTTATTATTATATATTATTTTCTAAGCAATTTTCTTTCTGAGCAACTCCACTAATGATGCTTTAAAGGATATTGCTAGCTAGTAACCATTTCTTAGAGTTAAGATTGTCCTTCCGAAAGCTGATCAATCACATGGAGTATTAGGACTATATTATATACGATTGTCCTTCATTCAATGTTAGTTAAGATTATAGTAATCAACAGACAAATAATTGTTCACTTGCTATTTATTCAAACACATGGACGTTAATTAAGAAATTATATACTAGTAAAATGAATAAAATTTTTGTTTTTCCTAGAAAGGAAAGTTGTTACGAATTGGCAATATAGTAAAGCATAACAAACGTCACGTACTGCCTGTTTAGAGTTTTTTACTTTCACATGGAAGTGAATAGATATTTATTTTTTCTGGAAGTCAACATGTCACCATTTCGCTTTCTTTAGGGAAAAAAGTTGAATATGAAATTTTAAATACCGACACTTTCCAGTTTGCGTACAAAAGAAACAAAAAAAAATCCTATATATGGTAGTCAAAGAGCCAATTAAGTCTCGTAGATGTACAATCTCATATGTCTAAAAATATACGTGACTTAAGATTTGTAACGAACGATGTGTTTTTCATGTTTCTCACCTTTTATTAGCATTTCTCGAATATAGTTTCATCTAGTTATGGAGATAACTGAACAAAATTAATAAATTTATGTTTATTAGTTTAAACAGTGTATAATATTTAGAATACGGTAGATAATTCCATCAAGTATTCTAAAAGCTTTGTCTACGTCACCACGTGCTTATACTCTTTCAAACTCTATCAATGTCTTATCGAAGTATGTGTTAACATCGGTGTTAAATGAGATAGGACCCATAATGCCACGATTCGTTCACCGGTGGAGCAGTAAATGCAAATTGAGTTTTCTTGTTTTTTTTTCTTTTTTTTTCTAATTATGAAATAAATAACTTAAAATTCGATCAAATAAACACGTAACAAGTTTCCATACTATATACGAAGTTTATCTCTCTCTTATCAAAACAGCTAGAGATACTATAGCCTAAGCATTTAATTAAAGTACACATGATAGCAACCGTTACCGGTTTAAGTACTTTTATTTCCATGAACAAATTGCTAATCATATAGTCAAAAGCTAGGAGGTTGCTCGATCTTCTATTATCTTATCATAGTCATGACTCATGTGTCACACATTGTTTTTTCTTCCACATTATTTTATAAAAAGAAAAGTCTTATTAAAACAAAAGCAGAATAGGATCGGGCAAGTTAGCTCTAATCCTATTTTTGCCGATTGGACAAAATCGGTTTAAATCATTGTGACAACAAAATAGAAATTTGAATCTATGTGATTTTTTTCCTCATGTCAATAAAAAAGGAAAAATTAGATACTGGGAGAGGGAAGTTTTAAATGATTCAATCATATTTAGATGAAAACTCTGCAGTATATCACATCGAATACGATACGACAATTAACAGTTGTGCATGTATTCATGTCTCTTTCTGTTTAGATCAGACATATACCGAATTTTGTTCTGTTCTTAATTTAAGAGAGGTCCGCTACGCGTACATCTCGGTCACCTAAATTTTATGTAGTGCCTAGGGGGGGAGGGGGGGGGGGGGGGCTTTACTTTACAACGAACCATTACGGTGAGTTTAATTCGAATATTACAAATCGCACACAAAGTTAATGCCTTTTTCATTAATTTCTTTGTCCATATGTGTATTCAATAGTCACAGATAAATGACAGTGTTCCAACCAAACAGGTTATACAGTTAAGATAAAAATAAATAGCTGATTGTACGTATTCTGGTGGGTTAGTCAACTTAATAAGTTGCGCCATATCATTTTTCGAGGTACGCGGCTAAAAATTATCCACATGTGATTCGTCTCGTACCCACAATAAAGTATAATAACGACCCCAAACAATCCGGTATCGTGGGGCATAGAGAAACAAGTAATAAGCTTTCAACATTGTACTGAGTCATCGACAGATTAAGCCATTCAGGTTCCACGCCCCTTGTTTCCTTACTTAGGAAATAACTAACCATATGCATATGATTATCTTTTAACTAAACAAAAAACAACTAATCATATGTATGGTCATTGTAGAAAGAACAACGAGTCAACAACTAACCATATCGTCTATATCAACATCTTGAAAAAGCATAGATAATAAACCCCAATGGAATAATAGTATGAGTATAAATCTGGTCATCACAATGGATCAGTTCAGTTTGTATAAATAAAATTAAATGGGGTATTATGAGTATTTAAACGAATCTATAATAATCGGCGACATTTTACACTTTTCAACTCCTTCTTATCGAGAGCGGTTTACAAAAACTTTTTCCTTTTTGAAGAACATGTGAATTAGTAAAATTATCACTAATAAAGAATTAAAAAAAATCATATATATTTTCATCTATATCATGTATCAAAAAAAAGAAAAAAAAAAGAGAAGTAATGTTTTATTTTCATATATTTTTTCCGTGATTGATAATTTACAAATATTCAATGAATGGGTTATGGTTTTACTTTTGACTGTTTTTCGTTGTTACTTTTAATCTGCATAGTAGCTTTGGTAAAATTGTTAACAGTCGTAGCAATAAAAATTTAACGTCATGTAGTTATGTATCGTATTGGTATACACTGTAATTATATAGACGATCACAATTTTTCGTGACAAGTGATTACTGATAATATATTTTTTTTATTGTAGAAAAAGAATTGAAAATTTTATTGTTACCTATGGAAATATGTAAACACCATGAGAATGATAAGTGTTTTATAAAAAGAAAGTGTAATAAACATTGTGCATTGTATACCATAGAATAATTGGACTCATTTTCAAAATCTTCCCTCTCCCCTATACAACGTTGAATTTATAACAACTTAACAATTATTCTAGGAAGTGAGAACAGTTTATTTTTAACCAAACGTCCATACAAAAAACAAAAAAAACACATGTGACTATAAAGGTCACAAGCTTAAAAATCCCGCCAATTTTAAAGACGACGACGTTTGCACAAACGGGTCCTTGCTGTGTCGAAAACATCATCTCCATTTTCACCAGTGGACGACTCAGCCTCCTCTGCCGCATTATTCTCGTCAATACCTATCATCGCCCTCTCTCTCTTTCTCGCTTTCAAAAGCCTTCCCGCGAGATCTCTGCACAAGTCCGATTTCTCAACCGACGTTTTCCTCCAGAATTCGGCTTCTGATAATGCTTTTCTAAGACGAATATCCATTTCAACAGAATATTTCATCATGTCTTCGATAGCTTTGTCTTTAAGTTTCATGAAAAAGACGGCTCTTTCCTCCAGACTCCTTAGTTGAGTACACAGTTCTCTTGTCATCTGGTTCTGCACATTTCTTAGTCGTAAACAACACATATGTTGATATTCACAAAAAAAAAAGTGAACAGATCATATTAAATGGTAGAGATCGATCAAAACCTGTAACATATGGTTGACGTCAAATGCTTGTTGATGATAAGGAGCAACCAAGCCTAGAGGCATCACTGGGGGTTTCTGTGACACTGTTCGATTGGCTGGTGTGATACTCAAAGACAGAGACAAGTCGTCTTGAACTCCTTGCATCTTCGATTAAAATGAGATACAGAACGCTTTCGTTACGAGAAAAGTGTTGCAAGTAAATTATTGAGCCCTAATCAATTTTGCACAAGTGTATTGAATTTATAGGAAAAACCACAAGCGTAGAGAGACGCGAATGTTCAGAGATACAAAACGCATCTGTAACTGTAAGAAACTGATGAGTTGCGACTTCCCCCCGCCAAAAAAACTTAAGGCATCGTTTCGACAATAGAGCTCTGTTACTATTTAGTTTACATTGGGCTTTAAGAATAGAGCTCTTTTGTCCAACAACTAAATTTTAGGCCCATTAGTTGAAAGAGGAAAGGGTCTTTATGAAAAAACAAAAGACTCGGGCCGAGCCTTATGACCCATAACAGTAATTGACGTATCTACCTCCTCTATGATATTTCCATTTTTAGGATTAGGGTATTTTCCGTTATCTATAATGTAAACTTACTAAAAAGTCCTGACCGACTTTGCCCGAGTCGGTGGATCTCAGTATCTCAATCGTCTATAAATCCGGGACCTTACCCTATACTTTTTTTGCTCATAATAACCATCCCAAACGCGCTTGTTAGCTATCGTCTCATCCTACAAGCTCTAGGTCGAGACTCGTTTAGGGTTTCTCAAAAACTTTGGTTGGCTACATCGAGATAGAGCTTTCTGGGTTTAATCTCGATCGATTTTGTTGTTTGGGTTGGTCGAATCTGAAAGCCAGCCTTTGGGTTATCTTAGTTTAGGAATCGATTTCATCGCGAGTTCTCACTTGCCCACCGCTTGTACTTGCAAGGAACCAGGCGAGCGTTCGGAACTTGGTCGAATCGACTAAGGTTCGTTTGAGAACCACAAATCTGGTTTCTTGCTTGAGTTCTTTGTTTTTCTATGTTTTTTTTTTTTAATTCTTCTAAAACCAAAACAATGTCTATGTAGAATCTTTGAATTTGGTTGTCCTTCTTGTCTCTATGGATAGAGTCTCTAGTATATAAATTTATATACGTTTAACTGCCATGTTCATATAAACTATAATCATCACTTGTAAATATAAAACTATATATTAGGTTAGGTTTACCATAGTCTCATATTAGGTATCAGGTAAGCTGCATTGTTCTAGTGACGACTATAGGTTATCTTGCATCTCTTGTGTGTCATGTGATCTTGTTTGTTGTATTGGTGTCTTCACATTGGTGATTCTTGGGATGGTTGTGCCGAACTTGTGTCCTGTAAGACTCCGAGTCTAAAACCCTTTTATTCTAATGGATTAAAGCTTGAAAGAATCACACTTGATTCTATAAACCCGCTCCAGAAGGAGGAAAAGAAGAAGAAGAGAACACATACTAAAGAAAGTTTCAGATGAGTCTGACCAACTTGAGAAGAGTGGTTTGACAGAAGAGCTTGAGGCGTCTCAAAACCACCTCGGTTATCTGTCTGATGGAAGCCAGAATAGTAAGAAGAGGAATAGAGAAGACTCTCCTCCTCCTGTTGAAAGTCTCATCAAAGGTTTGTATTCATACTTTTTAGACAGTCAAGAATATCATGTCAATCAACGTGATGCTCATGTATATTTCTACATGTATTTGCAGCTGCACCTGTAGCAGGTAATCCTCTACGCATTCGATTGGTATTCAAGAAACCAAACGCGGACGTTCCTGTTCCGCCTCGAGAGGATCTTGTTTCGGTTGCGAAGCCTCTCAGTCACCAAGATGTCGTAGCAAGTTCTGTCTCATGTCCAAAAAAATCTGAGCCTGCACAGAATCTGCCGTCAACATCTGTGGCTGCAACAGATGAAACGAAGTAGAGAAAGAAACACAAACCAAGCAAAGAAGATCGATACAATGCATTATTTGATGATTGGACTCCCTCTTCCATTTGTGTAGTGGATATTACTTGTTCCAAGGGCGATGACGATGATTGGCTATTTGGGAAGAAGACGCAAACGATGCCTAAGCCCAAAGCAGCAATCAAGATTGATGAGGACATGAAGATGAGACTCGGTGATTCATCTTGGCCTAGAGCTCAGCTTCTCTCTGAAGTTGGGATTTATTCGTTACCGTACACAGTCCCATTCTAATTCTCCAATTTTGCTTTAGATTTAGCTTTTAGCTTGTACATTGACTGTTTGTAACCCCAATTATATAAATCTAACCCCAATTTTGATATGCCTCCTTTAGCTTTTGTATTCTCTCTGTAGCCAAAGGCTTTGTAACTTGTTCACTATTCAAATCAATTGGAAACTGATTACCCTCCCACGACCTCTAAAGTGGAGATTTGAGAATCAGAAATGAGAATTGATGGAAACCATGAACAATTGAACATTATTGGTCTTGGTCACATAGTCTCTTCACAGAAAGAAAATAAACATTTTCGTCTCGTCAAATTGGCATATTTGTGTTTTGATTAAGCACTAAATTAAGTCTCGTGAATGAGTTATGATTTAAAAAAAAAAAAAACCAAAAGAAAACTGTGAAGTCTATAATTTATTCGTGCGACCAAGTGGAGAAAAGAAAAAAAAAACTGCTGACAGACGAAAGAAGAAGGAAGAGAGGATGAGGGCACTCGCCGGAGTAGAAGACGAGGAGAAGTGGCTGGCGGAAGGAATCGCCGGAATCCAGCACAACGCTTTCTTCATGCATCGGGCTTTGGTCCGTTTCCTTTTTCCTCAGCTGAGTTTATTAATTTTTCCTTTGATCTGATTAATTTTTGTTCACAATTCGTCGTCTCTCAGGACGCAAATAATCTCAGAGAAGTTCTCAAGTACTCCGCTCTGATGCTTTCGGAGCTCCGCACATCCAAGCTCTCTCCTCAGAAATATTACGATCTCTGTAGATTCCATCGCCACAACTTTGAATCTCTCGATTTCGTCCTTTTTTTTTTTCTTTTTTTTTTTTTTTTTTGTGATTGACCCTTTTTTCTTATGATTTATCTCTTCTGATTTCGGAATATTTTTAGATATGCGAGCTTTCGATCAATTGAGGCAGCTGGAGATTTTCTTTAAAGATGAGAGTAGGCATGGATTACCCGTAGTTGATTTGTATGAGCTTGTTCAACATGCCGGCAACATATTGCCCAGGATGTAAGCAGATGATGGCTTTTGTTTTCTCTTGATCTGATAGTCTCAGTTATATAAGCTATAGATTGGATTGGATTTTGTGAGATTTGACTTGAAAATGGCGATTTCCTATTCATCTATCTAAGGCAGCTAGGCGCAGAATGAGATTATTTGTTTTTTCCACCATCCTCTTAGAGACAGCCACTTAATGGTTCTCTTATGCTGCATTGCTTGTAATTGAAACACTATGATGTTGGTCTATCAGGTATCTGTTATGTACGGTAGGGTCTGTTTATATCAAAAGCAAGCAGGCTCCTTCTAAGGATGTTCTTAAGGATCTTGTGGAAATGTGTCGTGGTGTTCAACATCCTATTCGTGGGCTCTTTTTGAGGAGTTATCTTGCTCAAGTGAGCAGGGATAAATTACCTGAGATTGGCTCAGACTACGAAGGGTGGGTCGTAATTATGTTTTTGTTCTCTCTTCTTTTCCCAAAAGATTTGGTTGCTTAGCATATTTGTTTACTCTTCTCCTTTCAACCTTCCTGTAGAGATGCTAATACTGTGATGGATGCAGTGGAATTTGTGCTACAAAATTTTACTGAGATGAATAAGCTCTGGGTTCGGATACAGCATCAGGTGATTTTCCGATCTTTGAAGAGTTGATGGTTTATGGATACGCATAGCACCTCTGCACTTGCATGCCTCTGACTGAAGCATAAATGAACGATGAAGAGCAGGCTTTTGGTCATGCAGGTTGTGTGGTGCTTGTGAATCATTGATATTGGTGAACCTGAGCTGAGGTGTTCCTTGGACTGCAGGGACCAGGTACTGTTCGAGAAAAGCAGGAGAAAGAGAGGAATGAACTTCGTGACCTTGTACTATCATTACCACTACTTGACTGAATTTCCTATTTTACTTATGTCACTGCCCACTAAGTTGTATTTAATGGTTTCCTCTCAGGTTGGAAAAAATCTGCATGTTTTAGGACAGATTGAAGGTGTTGACCTTGAGATGTACAAAGAGACTGTTCTTCCTAGGGTCTTAGAGCAGGTTCAGCAGCTCTTTTTTGCATCTACTACCAGTTCCTTTTTTGTAGATGAGTTTCAGTTACTGTATAATCTGCTAAATCTGAACCTTGAACAGGTCGTCAACTGTAAAGATAAGCTGGCTCAGTATTATCTGATGGAGTGCATAATTCAAGTCTTTCCTGATGAGTACCATTTGCAGACTCTTGAGGCCTTATTGGCTGCTTGTACCCAACTGATGGTGGGTAGGCTAGCAATCGAGATTTTTCTATTTCCTACTATCCAATGCAATTCTAGTTATCTAAATGCTTTGTTTGGTGCTTTCTGATTAATTCTTCTTATGCTGCCATTATCTCATGAAAGGGTCTATCTGAATTGTCTGTTTTGCCAATCACTATGTTAGTTGTTTGCTAGTATGTCGGTTATTCTTTTGTTTATTTCTTGGTGACTAGGGCTTTGGCTTACCACTTTACCAGTTAGATGTTTTTGAAGGAGGCCCCTGATCTCTTACACTTTGACAGAGACTCTAAGCAGGGAATCCTCAACAAAGAGCATTTTTGTTTTGAATCCACTCTCTGCACTTTTCTCACTTGAATTCTTTGACCTTTTTCCTTCCTCTCTGACCTTAAGAGATCATTTTTCAGCCAACTGTTGACACCAAGATAGTGTTAACACAACTAATGGACCGGTTGTCAAACTATGCTGCCTCAAGTCCTGATGTAAATGCCTGTCGAGCTATCATTCGTTCCTTTTTATTTTTGTTCAATGTTAGATATATGTCTTCTTATTCCAAAATCCTGGGCAGGTGTTACACGAATTTTTGCAAGTGGAAGCTTTTGCTAAATTGAGCAATGCAATTGGAAAGGTGGGCTCCATTAAAGATAAATCTATTATGAATGTAAATTTCTTTTGGCTATTGGATACTTGAATCATAACGGCTCTTAGAATAGTACTATGTAGGTCCTCCGTACAATGAGATGTAGTCAGCTTGATTTCAGTTTGTCATGCTATTTTCCAATTTTCGCTCATATTCTCTTTATCAAATCTTTTGTTAAGCATTGTCAAATCTGTTACTTCGTTGACATAGGATGGAAAATAGGCCACTTTAGTCTGAAAATTGCTGTCCTCTAGTTGTTAGATTTTAGAGTTCAGCATTTCGAAGAGGAGCGCATGTAAACTTCTGCAGAACTTAAAATATAAAAAAACCTTTTAAAAATCAAGCTAGAAAATTGCTAGATGATGCATCCAATTGCCTCAATTCATATTTGTACATTCTGTAGGTCAGTATACTTAAGGCTTTGGGTCTTTGCTTTTTCCAGCCCTCACTGCATATGATGCTTTGTTTTTCTTGAAATATATCCATATGACGTATGGACTTGGTGTGGGCTGCAGGTGATAGATACACAGCTTGAGATGCCTATTGTTGGAGCTATGACTCTGTTTGTCTCTCTTCTGACTTTTACTCTCCGGGTTCATCCTGATCGGCTTGACTATGTGGATCAAGTATTGGTATGGTATCCTTTCGTGGCCATATGTTCCTAATTTTTAGTTTTTTTTTTAGAACCAGATTGGTTTCATTGTGAATGGTGTAAATGCATTATTTAAAGTTTCATGATTACTTGAATCCGGTGTAGCACCGGTGTTAAACTAACTCTTGATCCGGAATCTTTGTAGGGTGCATGTGTAGTTAAGCTTTCCAGCGTGCCCAAGCTGGAGGACTCCCGTGCAATGAAACAAGTTGTTGCACTTCTGAGTGCTCCTTTAGAAAAATACAGTGACATAGTTACAGCTCTTACATTGTCAAATTATCCGCGTGTCATGGATCATCTTGATGATGGAACGAACAAAGTAATGGCAATGCTTATTATTCAAAGTATAATGAAAAATGATTCATGTATATCAACTGCTGATAAGGTATATACTTCTTGCTCTCTTCATTTAAAGATGTAAATATTTCTACTGTGATAATATGCTAATTCTGTGTTCTCTAGGTTGAGGTGCTGTTTGAATTGATTAAAGGACTTATAAAAGATTTGGATGGAACCAACGTGGAGGAGGTGCTGTCACTAACCCCTTCTTTTTTTTTTTTTTTCTCCATGTGGTTTGCAATAAGCAACTCCTATCAGCTCTAAATTAACACCTTGGTTCTGATGGATTTTCTGTGTTTTTTTTAGCTTGACGAGGAGGATTTCCAAGAGGAACAAAATTCAGTAGCCCGTCTCATACATATGCTTGATAATGAAGAACCAGAGGAGATGCTAAAGGTTAGACATCATAAATTTACTAATCTTTGGGGTTCAATAGTTATATGCATTTTGCTCCTGGACCTGTTGTCTGCCCATGATTTTGTTTGATATGTATGGAATTGTTAAAGCTACTTGTTCGGTTAACCTCAACATGGTTTTTACTTAATTGTTCCTTGGAAGTGTACATCTTTTCTGTTGCTGCACTCACCCAGAACATCCTACTGTCCCCATGCTCCACTACTCTGAAGCGGCCCTGCATTTCTATATTGACCTGTAAACTGGTTTCAGGCCCATTGGCGTTCGTTTTGCAGAAGTCAATAGATAAAACAAGGGCTACGAGGCCATGGTTTCTTTTTAGATTGTTAACCCTAACTTATGAGCAAACGAATATCTTAACCAGGTATTTAACTGCTATGCAGATCATATATGTTTTGAGAAAGCATCTTATGACAGGAGGACCTCAACGCTTGCCTTTTACCGTTCCCCCGCTTGTTTTTTCTGCAGTTAGGGTATAGCTCTTATGTTCCCTATAATATGCTTATAGTTGTGGATATATATTCTGCTTTAAGACAAGTGGTTGACTTGAAGAGTTGCTTAAATGTTTCTGTCACAGCTGGTCAGGCAGCTAGAAGCCCAGGGTGGAAATATAGCAGGAGAAGATGTTCCAGCAACCCTAAGAAAGATTTTTCAAATTCTCAACCAGGTTTGTGAGCTTTCGTTTTTTCTTTTCATATAACAGAGAAACATGTGTTATTACTTCATAAGTTAGATGATATTCTTTTGAATCGTTTAGCTGAATTGAAACTTTGATAAATTCATATTATCTCTTTCATAAACCATTTCTAAAGTGTTGAACTTGAAGCACTCTACTGTGTATTTGACATATTAAATAGTTCAAGTACCAATCAAAACTGATGCATTTTTTCAATATCTTCAATATCTTGTGTAATCCATTTAACATGTGCTTTATTCAGACAATCGAAGCTCTTTCCTCAGTTCCATGTCCTGAACTGGCTCTAAGGCTCTACCTCCAATGCGCTGAGGTAAGATATAGGGTAACCAAGAAAATCTGGAAAACCTTTGAACAAATGTAGTTACGATTTCATAGCCATTTTTATAATATGTAGGGGATCCAGTAATTTGTTGTTCATATGATCATAGTTCACCAGTAGGCAAGGTGTAATCTGACATAGCATTCTCAATATTTTGTCTCATTTTGGATTAATGATCAGGCTGCAAGTGATTGTGATCTTGAGCCTGTTGCTTATGAGTTTTTTACCCAAGCATTTATATTATACGAGGAAGAAATCGCGGTAATTTCTTTATTCTTTTATTTGTGAACTGTACACAAAGATAACTCGAAGTCTCTCCAAAACCTTTATACTCTCATTTTTCTTGTGCTGCGTTGTATAGGACTCAAAGGCACAGGTAACTGCGATTCATCTGATCGTAGGAACCTTGCAAAGGATCAATGTTTTTGGTGTTGAAAACAGAGACACCTTGACACATAAAGCAACCGGGGTAGATATTTATGTCGAATGCCTTCCCATAAGCTTTCTTTTCAGTTATTGTCCAAACTGTAAGTTGAATTTTCTTTGTGACCAGTACTCAGCAAGGCTTTTAAAGAAGCCTGATCAATGTCGAGCGGTATATGCATGCTCTCACCTCTTTTGGGTCGATGATCCAGAGGGAATTAAAGATGGAGAAAGGTAAGTGCTTTTCTTCTTTCATAACTCTCAATAATACTTTTAAAGTCAGTGATCTTCTTATCTCCACAACTAATTGATTCTCGATATTATTCTGCAGAGTTCTTCTGTGTTTAAGACGTGCACTGAGGATAGCTAACGCGGCTCAACAAATGGCTAATGCAACCAGAGGTAGCAGCGGACCAGTCACGCTGTTTGTAGAAATCTTGAACAAGTCAGTATACTGAACCAATTAAAAACAAAACATCTGACATTGATTCATACACAAAGCAACATCTCAATACTAATAATGGGTTTTCATATACAACAGGTACATTTACTTCTTTGAGAAAGGGAATCCACATATCACTCCATCGGATATACAAAGCCTCATAGAGTTAATCAACACCGAGATGCTAAGCGACAACGGTAACACAACAATCCACTCAGATCCCTTCTTTTCAAGCACATTGCGTTACATAAGGTTTCAAAAACAGAAAGGTGGTGTGATGGGTGAGAAATATGACTCCATCAAGTTGTGACTTATATCACACAGTCCTCGTCAAATCCCGAGAGGAATTTTTATGTAATTTTCGAAAAAATTGTGAAAACACTGAAAGGAATGTATGTACACATGCTTGTTTTCTTTTCAGTCCATGAAAAAAATGGAGATGGCCTTTGTAATTTTTATTTTCTTTGTTCCTAGTACTCACCTGTGTATAGAATCCTCGTTTCTGTAAACCATTCTTTGAATCAATGCCTCAATTCAACGTTGTTTCTATTGTATACATCACCATACGTTTTTAGTTGTTTGAATATGATTTGCATACGAAGACCAGACAAAACCATAATAAGATCAACATAAGAAAGAGATGCTGAGCATAAAAGGAGTCACTATAAAATAAATAACATTCATCTGTTAAAGAAGATACAAAATGGATCCCAACAGCAAAAAACAAAGACAAGAAAAGAAAGTATTTAAGAGATTAGTCTACATAACAGCAATAGTACAACAACACACCAAGAACTCATCTCCTTGGCCCTCACTTCACACATTAGATTCACCAGCAAAAAGAAAAAGTGTGTAAAGATCGAAACAAGTCGGATTCAACAACTATACAATGTTGCTGCATTTTTGATGCTGGTGCTTTTTTTTTTCTTTCTTCAACTTCATTTGTTACCTAAATCTTTTTATATTTAAAAAGATGATCACAAGAACACGCAACGGTTCTTGTTCTTTTTCTTCTTCTTCTGTTTCGGTGGCTGAAGCACCACTTTTATCGCTGCGTCAAAGACTGCTTTCACATTCTGAAAAACCAAAGACCCAACATATTCACACTCTCTGACAAAACAAAACCCAAACAAAAAGAGACATATGATATATGATTTATGTGTGTAGTATATACCTGCTGCGTCTTTGAACTACATTCAATGTAGATTGGCGATCCTATCAGTTTCTTTAGTTCTTCTCCCTAAACAGACAACTAAAGATCAAGAACTCGCTACACAAAAAAAAAACTACTGTTTTCAAGAATTTTGGATTGTGGAGTTATCTACCTGGTTTGTAGTAATTGGCACTGCACCAGGATGGTCTATGAAGAACTGCTTGTCATCTCGAAGATCTGCAAATTCCCAAATTTGAACTATTTATCATCTCTTTCTTATTTATCAGGAAAGTGTTTTAAACAAGAACATGAGTTGATACCGAGTTTTGTTCCAACAAGGATAATAGGAACACCAGGGGCATAATGCCTGAGCTCAGGAATCCACTGAGATAAAGCAAAAAATTCAAAATGAGCTCAGCAAAGGTTATTATTATCAAATAAATGAAGTCAGATCAAATGAAAAAAAGCCAAACCTTCTTGGCTACGTTCTCATAACTAGCCTTGCTAATAAGCGAGAATGCAAGAATGAAGACATCTGCACCACGGTAACTCAATGGTCTTAACCTGTTATAGTCTTCTTGACCTGCACAAACCCAAGAATTAGTCAAAAAAAAAATTACCACAAAAAACAAGAAAACCAGAATTTGATGGTGTTTCAAAAGGAGTATATACCGGCTGTATCCCACAATCCAAGATTCACTGTGTTCCCATCTACAACCACATTAGCACTGAAGTTGTCGAAAACAGTTGGAACATAGTCCTGATAGTCAATAACAAGTCATGGAGTTGGTTAAACTAATACAAGTTTCTCAAAACTCTATACAAAATAAATCATTAACACACAAACAAAAGAACAAGATTGATGATCCCTAAATGTAAATCCATAGAAGCATCATAAAAAGTTCTAAAGAAAATGTCAAGATTTGATTTTTTTTTGACAAGTTTTACCAGCTAATCGCATTCAAGAACAACATATGAATAATCTTCAAAAAATCCCATTCTCAAAAGAAGCTTCAAGATCAATATTGATAACCAAAAAGGACAAAACTTTACCGTAGGGAAAGTGTTGCTTGTGTAAGAGATCAGCATACATGTTTTCCCGACTGCACCATCACCGACGGTGACACACTTTATAAACCTCGAAGCACTCATCTCACCACGCAAATTCACAAACTCTCTTTTTAAGAAAGAAAAAAAAATACACTTTCTTTTTTTGTTTCTTCAAATCCCAGCCATTCCCAAGAACCACACAAGACACAACCTTTACTCAAAGAAAAACCCTAAATCCGAACTCTCCAATCCCACACAACACGAGCACAAAATTCAAAAGTAGCAAATTGAAATCGATGAGAGAGAGAGAGAGATAATGGCAGAAGAAGAATGAGAAAAAGAAAAAAAATATTTGCTTTAAATTTTTTGTTTCTTTATTTATTTTTTTCTGGTCTTTTTGTTTTTGGGCCGTTGGTGTGACTTTGAGATGAGCTTTTCATACAACCTCATGCCAGCTAATGCTACACCAAACAACACCTTATCATTTACACTCACCCCACTTTAAAATATATACTAGTAATAATTTTTTTGCACTTTAATTTTGAATTTTGAATGCAATATGATAAATTTTCCGTTTTGTAATGTGTATTTTTTCTTTATTATATAAACATTATGATTATTATTTTTTTCTTAGATAGCCAAACAACAACAACAAAAAAAACCTCATTCACTAATAAACATGGGTTTTATGCTATTTAATTTTTAACCAAAAAAAGAAAAAAGTTTTCTAATTTGATCATCTAAATAAAAAATTATTGTAAGAAGAAGACAGCAAATAAAAAAAGATTTCTATATTAAAACAAACAAAATTAAGAGTAAAGCATAGTCGACCAAACTATGGGGAGGCATGAAATTAAAACTAATCATTGGATTGAGACGACTCTCGTCAAGAACGTGCTACTTAGTGTTACGGCACCATTTCATTCCTTTTATTGTCAAATCTCTTTCATATTTTATTATGTAGTTTTGTTTTTGTCAAGAGTGCTTTTTTGTTTTGGTTATATATACTACTTTGTAATCTAATGAGTTTTCTTCATCTTTACGACATATATATAAGAATCGCAAAAATCTTACAAGAACGTGCTCAACTCTCTCATTCAACCTACCAATGAGCATGTGACACATCATGAACTGTCCCACATTTTATTTATCCAAATTATACAGTCGCATTATCACATTTTCTTCGAACAATAGATGGACGAATCAAAAGTTTTCAGCAGTTATATTTACTGATCTAATAAGCAATCATATATGATACTAAAGTAATAAGGGGGTTAGAGTTAGCTCTACGCTTCTACCTACTCTTCACCAAAACCACTTTTTACCCATTCATTATAATTCTTACAACAAATAAAATTTCAGACTCTTATTATTCTTGTATACGAGTTTAACTTAGTTTGCTTTTTGTTGGTAGAAAAACTAAAGACTAGAAAAAAAAAAAAAAAAAAAACAAAAAAACAAAAAAAAGCAAAGCGATAGGGAGTGTCATAAGGCCCATACCACAAAAGACAAAAACATAAACACAACTGGAAAATAGAAAAGACCATAACACGAAGGCTCACTTAAGGCCCAGTAGCGAATTTAAGCCCATTATGCTTATCATCATCATCAGCGCCGGCGGATTATTGTTGTCACATGGACGAATAAGTTGGATTAAGGTGTTTTACAGTGTTGAGCGAGTGAATTTGTTAAGGTGACCAAAATTGTATGACTGGTGTATATCCACAGAACAAGAGTTTACCAATTTATTTTGGAAACTTATCAAAGGTGCACTATAAGTTGAATCCGAAGAGGTCTACCCTGGAGAAATGTCCTTACCACTAGGCTAAGATATTTTAACAATAATATATTAATATCATATATATTTGACAAAAAAGAAATCGTGTACATTATAAATCAGATAACAAAATAAATATATAATAATTAAATGAACATATACAAATATCTTAGCCCCGTACGTAGCAGGGCAATATGGCCTAAGTTATTACAAGTAACAAATATCTAAGCCCCGTACGTAGCAGGGCAATGCAATATAGGCTAAGTTATTACAAGTAACAAATATCTAAGCCCCGTACGTAAGAGGGCAATATGGCCTAAGTTATTATAAGTAACGATTGTATGTACATCCATTGGTATTATAACTTGCAAAATTGTTCTACGTAATTTAGTTGAGTAGATAAGGCTTAAGTTCAAGTTTTGTCGGCTTCTCATTCATTTTCAACATTTGTTAAAACTTAAAAGCATAGTGCTAAAGTTTGACAAGTGCGAACAAGACCAATACAGATGGCGCTTGCGTCTAACAAAACAGGCATTGCTTCGTACTCAAATTTAAAAACATGGTCGAAAGTCCAGACATTGGGCCATATGTAATACATTTATTGAGAGGTTTAATTACTTATTTGAATCAACCTCAAACTAGAATAGTCAAAGGTAATTCTTTAGACTTTAAGAAGATATAATTTAAGAAAAAGAAATTAACAATAAAACACTAAATATTAAAAAGTTTACATTGTCAAAAATGAAACAGATATCCCAACGTTTGAAAATATAAAACGTTTTAGTTAAATGCACGTATTTTAAAGTTGTTAAAATGATTCATCAACCAATATTTTTTTTAACCGCAAATATTAATAGTCACAAAATACCATTTTTATTAACAATTTGCATAGAAGTTAGAATTTTGTAAAACATGATACTAAAACGGGAGTATAATTAAAGACTTGACAAAGAGGGAGTATCAATCCTTACAATAAAATTTGTATGTTTTCACCGGAGCATGACATATCAGTTTTAAAATTTAAGCTGGTGTTGACACATTATTTAAAATCAATAGCCAATAGAATTATAACAAATAATACAAATTAACATTTTTAACCAGTAATAATCGTTTTCTATTCCATGTCACTTTCTCTCTTTTGAGATAACCTAGCCACTCTTCCTTTGTTAGTTGTACACAAATGTCGATAAAAGTTCGAAAGCTTTCAACTTCTTCCAGCGATGTCTCATCTCGAGTTGTATCGTGATATCTGTTATGTCAGAGTTAACGAGATGTTGGCCGAAATGGATCCCCGATTTCAGGTGTTTAAGGCTATGGATGGTTTTAGAAATATATAGTGATCCAGTTGAAGGAATGAGCGATGATTAGACAATACTGGCTTAGGGACTCTAAACTCAAACCTAAACCCACCTTGAAGAACTTGATCGAGCATGCAGGTTGAAGCTAATACAAAGCATAAATATTAAGGAATCATATTTAGGGATTTCTGAAGAAGCTTCGTGGCACTCTAACTTCAGAAATTTTGCCTATGGCTACGGCGAAGGCTTACCATACGATCCCTCCGAGAGTGATCTCCACGTTGTCTTCTCATACAGTAAGTGTAGTTTGTGTTTCTGAAGTTTCAATATCTCTAAATGGGTTTTTTTTATCCTTTTTGTTTGTACAAATTGTAGATACTATGAAGTTGTTGATGTCAATCTTATTCAAGACAAGAGGACTAGTAAATCAGGGTTTTGCGTTTGCTGTGTATGAAGATCAAAGAAGTACCACTCTTGTTGTTGGTCATTGAAGCTCTTTTTTATGACTCTTTCACATTGTTTTTATGTGGATTTCGGTGTTGTAATTTATTGATTTGAAGCTTTTTCGGTTAGTTTTTGTGATTGCAGTAATTTGAATGGAGCTGAAGTGTTGGCGCAGGTCATTAGGATGGATAAACCATTGTGGCAAATATGTTAAAATGAGAAGAAGATGATGAAGAGTATGCAGACCTTTTGAAAAGGGAGAGTGTACTCGTGGGGTTTCTAGCATCGTGTTTACTTGCAATCGATCTTGAATAAATCCTTTTATGTCGTCAGGTTCACTAAGAAGCATTAACTTGGAAAAATAAAGATGAACATCCTCCACGCAAACAATTTGTACTTCTCCACAAACCTTCATAATTAAAACCTAAAACCAAAAATATTACCAATGAACATTGTCAACAACTATATTAATAATGACTTTTTTAATTACAAACACAAAATTATCCAAAAATTATAAAAATAAAAACAAAATATAAAACAATCCCGCGGCGTAGCACGGGTACTATCCTAGTTTTATTTAACAATCAAAACACAAATATGTTGTTACACTATTCAGTAGTGAATAGCATACGGTGTGGTACTCAGAACAAATCCAACTTCAGATTCTAGCTAGCTTGAGAAAATTTAATATGGGTGCACGAAATTTATGCCATGCTGGTTCATACTCCATCAAATTAAAAAATTTATGTATACAAACCAAAATACACATCTTGGAATGACCGAATGATGATATATATAAAAGTTTTTTCTTATAACAACATAATAAGTTTCTAGCATGAACAATCAGTCACTCGGTCTCATTACCCAATACACTGCATCTTTTCTGATGTTTTATTAGTTAGCTAAAATAGCTTTGTTGTAAAATTGGAGATGATGTTATCGATCTATTGAGTTCTCTTTATATATAATCTTTACTGTACTCAGTTAATTTTTATGGGAAAGTTCTTCTTAAGATTTTATATCGGAAACTAAAAGAGATCATCAACAATATATTATATTCTCCGAGTTCTCTATCTTTATTCCCACATAATGGCTGTGTGTGTTGCAGTCTTGCAAACAAATATGGACAAGAAAAAACAGTACGTCGTACGTAAAAGCTTAGTTATCTTATTATAACAAACCAACAACATAAAGATGTCTGGTATACAAGTATAAGATCACTCTATGAGTGATACTTACTTATTTTATAAAAATACACACACACATTCGAGCACTAAATGTTTTTGGTAGTTTAACATGGGAAGTAGCAAATACATTTGTGAGCTGGGAAAACATAATTGCAAGATCCATGTCGTGCTTTCTCAAGGTTAATGCATTGATTCTTGCACGCGTTATTGTTTCCACAGACTCCGGACCATGTCCCACTTGGTCTCTCACACAACTTTTGTGCTTCTACCATTGTCGGTGTTTCTGCATATAGATGGATATGTCTCTCAAAGTTAGTTATCACAATACGTGAAAGAAAATTTTAAAACTCATATAAAGTAAGATCATTACTCACCGAGAGCAGCAAAGAAAACAAGAGCAGCGAAAAGAAGGGTGACGATGGTAGCAGGCTTAGCCATGACTGTTGTTTGCTTAGTTGTTTTTAATGTATATATGTGTTTTAGTTTGAAGTAATAATAAGCTTGAGATCAACCTCTATTTATAGTGAAAGGATGATGGGGAGATCGATTTTCACTACGTACGTGTACAGCGGACGATTAGTGTTTCACCCCACAGATTTGAAAACACATACCGTAGTAAAAAAATATTAACACGCAAGTTCCTGATGATCATATGAGATAATATCTTTGACCAATTCGTAAATAGTGTGCTGATCAGTAATGGCTAGTTTCAAGTGCCACGTTTGCTCATTTGGAGTTTGGTTCGGTGGATATTACATTATTTGAACCACGTTGGTTGGCTTATTTGACTTGGTCAAACGGCTAAATATCTTCAGCAAATTCTAGTACGTACGTGACACAACACAAGTGGTAGTGATAAGTCATGGCCACATCGCATTTAATTTTTAAACAACGATGTTGGAACCCCCAAGGACCGTCACTAGATCGGCAAGTTGATAAAGTATGTTGTTTCTTCACTTTTTTATGTTATTGATCTCATAATCTGCAACTAGCTATTTTGCTAGAGGGTGTGGACTAAAAAGTTGTAAAATCGCACCCATACATAGATCATATGTAACACCATAGTTCATACCCCCATACAAATCTTCTTGGATTCAACTCTGCCAAATTCGGATCACCGAGAAGAAAAATCCGATTTTAAATTTTGTTTTTCAACTAGTTTTATATGTAAATCTATAAAAAAAAAAACAGTAATCGAAAGAGAAAATTGTTTTCGACTTCATGATAGTCGTCATCCGCAAACTTTGACAAAGAACTTGTCTCCTCTTTAAAACATTTTATGTACAGCCACGTGACAACAACAGCTTGCTTTCTTACCCTACTAAGAGAGCCCCAGCAGTCCAGCACTTGCCACGGACAAGTAGCAAACTCACCGTTAATTTGTTAGATATTTGTTTTTGTCAAAGGGTATTCATTGATTGACATTTTAAAACTTATTTAGCAATCGAAAGATAAGTTTCTAGTGATAATTTTATTAAACTACAACTTTTTACCAAGAACTTCATCGCTTAAGGTTTAGTTTGATGAATTGAATTTTGAAAGTTTTACGTTTTTTACTTTTATTTTTTGAATGGAACTATGTTTTAAGCTAATTTCATGTAAAACTTAAGCTTTCATTGTAAATAACATTTACACATATTCTTACCAAAAATAATTCTTTACTAAATTGGATAGCTAAAATATATAACTTTAATGCTATTAATTAGATTACAGTTTTTTTTTTTTTTTTTTTGTGTGTGTAACCGATCGAATATGTTTTTATCTTTTTTATAACTTGAAAATTATGGGCTAGAACACCATCACCTCATTGGTAACGGATATGTCTTGACCGCTGTTATTCAAGCATTTTAGTCACATATTTTCGATTTTGGCTACAAAAAGTTGACTTTTTCTTGTAGTAGAGAATTGGAAAGCAGCATGTAGAAATGAAAAATGCCATGATGCACCAGCGACACCTATGCAGGCTATGCGTAAAACTCGTCATGTTGCCCATCACACACGTAAAGTTTCCGCTTGAGAAGTTGATCTCGTATCATCTTCATTTTTATTCTAAACTTTCTACATTTTTTTGCTTCACCCCAAATACATGCGCACGTTTTATGCAGAGTATATATCTTATTATAAGACATAGTTAAAAATGAGTTGGTCCTACAAAACAGTATCTAGATCTTGAGTTACCGCGATCCAATTCTTAAATAATATTTCATTTCCACAACGTAAATTTGGTGTCCAATCAAACACTATTGAATTGAAGGTTTTTCTCTAGTGGCACGACCTGCCTAATAAAACTTATAAATAAGTTTTTATTTTTGACAAATTATTTGGTCATTTTACTGAACAATTCATAGTTTCTGTAGGATATCGATTACATTAAAGATTTTTTCACATTTTTTTTTCGACTGAATGATTCAATATATTCAATTGCTTCGAGTTTTTTACAATTTGCAAACCCCATACCTAGGGCACTTCCAAAAAAATAAGGATCCTAAAAGTCTTTTTCACATATATTGATAGATATTTGATGATGTATACACATGCTCATTTGTGAATAGCAAACCAATTAATATTCTTACTGAATACACCACCACACCATTTCTTTTCTTTCTTAATGTTGAAGTAGCTATGCAAGCCAGTACTTTCTCATTAAACTGGATTAGGCACCTCTAAGTAATTGTGCCCAATTCTTGAGGAGAGATAGTCAATCCTTATTGAAAAATAAAGGCCGTATATAAAAATTATATTTTATTTATCAATATATGTGACAAATATGGACTAGAAGAAAGACTCCTACCGTATATAAAACTTATATATTATTGTAAGTTTATAACAACAAAGTCAAACCAAACAGTAAAACATTAACATGCATGTCATAAAGTCGCTCGTAGAGTGACAAAGACTTATTTTATGTAAAATACACTTTAAGCATCAAATACTTTTGGGAGATTAACATGGGAAGTAACAAATACACTTGTGAGCTGGGAATACATAGTTGCAAGATCCATGTCGTGCTCCCTCAAGGTTAATGCATTGATTCTTGCAAGCATTATTGTTTCCGCAAACTCCTGACCATGTCCCACTCGGCCTCTCGCACAACTTCTGTGCTTCCACCATTGACGGGGCTTCTGCAGAAGTATGTATATATTTCTCATGGTTAGTTATCAAAAATGAAAATAATATTTAAACACACATTTTTCATTCATATGATAACTAGATCATTACTCACCAAAAGCAGCAAAGAGAACAAGAGCAGCGAAGATAAGGGTGATGATGGAAGCAGACTTAGCCATGATTATCACTATTTTGTTTTCAAAGTATGTATGTATGTGTTGTGTGATGAAATAAGCTAGATCAGCCTCTATTTATAATGAAATGATGGTTAGTTTAGTCTTCTATTTGTGCATCGTCTAATCACGGATCGCGACCCCACAAATTAATCACGCAGTGTCTTCTAGTAGCTGATATTAGATATCTTGATATATTCATAATTGATGGCTGGTTTCTCCACCACATATTTTTCTCTAAATATCTAAGTGGCTGCTTTGGATTTGAGTTAATGCTACATTGGTCACATTGACCGATATTATTGTTTCGTAGCGTTGCAAAACAGACAGAACCGAAGGGTACAAGCCAGCCAAACTGGTGCTTGCGGCTGCCATAGTAATATGTATTTAATCGGCGCCCTGTTTTACAACAAAAAGTCGTTAGTATGGTGGAAACCTACTTCTAAGGTCTAACTAAGAGAATTGGTCACATATTCACACCACATAAAATACATTTTTTACCTTTTTCTTTTTAACAAAATAAAAATCAGCCAATTTTTTTTTTTTTGAGCCATCAAAATCTCAAACAGGAAAATTAATTTTAAAGTTTAAACGTCAATAAAATTATTTAAAAAATTTATAGTGTTATTGATATTTTTTTCAAGGTTTAAAGTGCTGTTCACAAATACTTTAAAAATTTTAAAGCTTTTTCCAAACTTTTTTTTTAAAATACATAAAGTCATAAACTGTAGTCACAATTTAGGCTTAATACAATACAGTAATTCTTGCGGACAAAGAGATCGTCATCCCGGAAAATAGCATCGTAATGTGTCTTTTCAAGGCTAATTCACTCATTATTTCTACAAACTCCTGCACTTGGCATCTTGCACTGTTGCACAACTTCCCAACTTTTGTGCTTCCACCATTATTGGTGAATATATATATATATATATATATATATATATATATATATATTTAGTTTAGTCAAATGCTCGATTTAAATTAAAATCAAACTAATTGAGACTACAATCCTATCCGTAAGATAAATCTAAAATTGAAAATTTGACCGGAAATCTAGACCAGGGCCTAAAATCGAAACGTTTGTTGGGAACATAAGCTTTTAAGTTCGAAATCAAAACCGTAACCTAAACTTTGTATATGTTCTTGATTTATCGCCAACATAGGCACCTCTTTTTACGCAAAGCTTTTTAATACACAATATTAGAAAAATGAATAGCCAGATCTTGAGTTCTTTCATTACCATAATTTAACTAATAAATTTAAATTATATTTCATTTCTTTAACGTGAATTTGATATAGTCTGGTCAATCTATTGAATTGTAATTTTACTCTAGATTTAACGTGAACTTCCTACAAAAACTTGTAAATAAAAATTTCCTTTGGCATATTATGATTCGGTCATGTAAGTGGAAACCTGATAGTTTTGTCGTGGATCAGTATATATATTATAGTATCTTACTGAACACACCACCACCTTTTCTTCTTTTCAACTTGAATTAGCTATATCAAGTTGGGAAATTGAAGATGTTGTTAGGGTACCTCTTTAGGATGAATACTCTTTCATTTTCCCAATTATACTGGAGAAATTCTCGGTCCTTTTGAATATGATCGTATTGAAGACAAACACAAAATAGATAAGAAGAAATATTTATGGCATGAAATACAGAAAAGATTAATATTTATAGCGACAAAGTCAAACCAAACATTAAAACATAAATGTGCATGTCATAACATCACTCATAGCGAGCAACACAGACTTATTTTATGTAAAATCCACACGTGTTTAAGCACCAAAAGTTTTTGGTTGATTAACATGGGAAGTAACAGATACATCTGTGAGCTGGGAATTTATAGTTGCAAGAACCATAACGTGCTCCTTCAAGATTAATGCACTGATTCTTGCAAGCATTATTGTTTCCGCAAACTCTCGACCATGTCCCACTCGGCCTCTCGCACAACTTCTGTGCTTCCACCATTGACGGTGCTTCTGCATATGTATGTATATATTTCTCATGGTTAGTTATCAAAATAAATGAAAATAAAACACATTTTTCATCTCTTTGATAAGATCATTACTCACCAAAAGCAGCAAAGAGAACAAGAGCAGCGAAGATAAAGGTTAGCCCTGGGCATTCGGATTTTCGGTTCAGATCGGATCAGATTTTTTGGATTTCGGATTTTTCAGATTGAGATGTATAAAATCCATTTAGAATCTGACTGTTTTTCGGATTGGATCGGCTCGGATTCGGATCGGTTTTCAATTTTTTTTAAAATCCGAACTGAAACTGAATCCCTTATATATATCATTTGGAAAGTAAAGCCAAATAGTTTTAACAGCTCAAATGGTTAGCGTGTATGTCCTGCAGCCATAACGTCTACGGTTCAAATCCTCCTTTCATCAAATATTTATTAATTTTTTTAAAAATATCTGTTTATAGTTAATGGGCTTGGGTTAGAAGCCCAAAAATAATACCAATGCCCCTAAAAATTAGTTGGGAATTCGGTTTAACGGATAACCGATCAGATTTCAGTTCGGATCGGTTTAAATCTGAAAATCGGAATCACACTCAATAGGAAAATCGATCGGTTTTAACTGAGAAACTAAAACCGATCCTAATTGGTTTTTTCGGATCGGTTCGGATCGGTTTGTTCGATTTCGGATTATATGCCGAGCGCTAATAAGGGTGATGATGGAAGTAAACTTAACCATGATGATTGCCGCTATTTTGTTTTCAAAGTATGTATGTATGTATTTCTTGTGTGTTGAAATAAGCTTAAGATCAGCCTTTATTTATAATGAAATGATGGTGAGTTAGTCTTCTATTTGTGCATTGTATTATCACGGATCGCAACCCCACAAATTAATCACGCAGTGTCTTCTAGTATAGCTGATATTAACAGATAAGATCTTGATTTATTCATAATTGATGGCTGGTTTCTCCACCACATATTTTTCTCTAATGATATCTAAGTGGTTGCTTTGGCTTTGAGCTAATAATACATCTTTTACGCAGGCGGCTGCTGAATCTGATGTTGTCAAGACTCAAGAAAAGTTTTTTTTTATTTTTTAACCAAGCCGATCGAGTTAAACAAGTCTTTATGATTTGTACAGAGTTTTTCACCGTTCGTTACAAGAGCGTATAGAGCTAGAAGAGAAAATGGGATCAAGGATACTATAACTGGTTATATGCTTGAATCGCAAGAAATAACCTCATTACTCTAATAAGATGTCACCTGTCTCTAATATTCTCTTCTCCAATTTAATTTTCTTGAAATTGTTTATCCAATATGATGAATCGTTTGTGCAAGTTAAGTTAAGAAGTGTATAACATATATTCGTTCCTTTAACCGCACAACTTAAAATCCTTACGCAATTAAAATTATGGTTGGTCTCTATATCTAATTTAGCTTTGAGGTTTTCTTAGCTATATAACAGAATAAAATGAAAATAAAGATTGACATTTACACAAAATCTTGTCGTTTGTCCAAAGACTATGATACGAAGAACATGAGCGACCTAATTAAACATTTTTCTTTTTCTTAATCGTCCTGATAATGCTAAAAATGGTTGTCTCAACCCTCGGTGAATCTATGTCCACAGTTAGGGCAAGTGTACTTTGACTGTCCTTTGTCTAACAAAGACTTCGGAAGCCAACCATATGAGCCAAAGTCAAACAAATTAAACTAAACGGTCAAATATTTCCGGTTATAGCACGTCAAAAATTAATGAGTGTGCGTTCTTCATGTCGCCCCTTGACTCGACAACTATAAAATTTTATAACTATCAGAAGGAGAGGAGGGGCGCCGGCGGAACTGAAAGGGCAGGAACTGCGAAATTAGGTAAGTCGCCTATGGATAAACAACCCATAATTTTGGAATTCAGTAGAAATCTGAACCGGAAATAGAGAGCCTAAACCTTGAAAAGTAATGAGCAAAATTGAAACGCAGAACAAGATCTAAACCTTTGCTCGTAGTGGCCTGGCAATGTAATCGGCTAAGTGAAACTCAATAATTTTAGATACCTCAAGGTTAATGCACTTATTTGTATGCATTATTGTTTTCCCAAAATTCTGACCATGTCCCACTTGGTGTTTCGGGTAACTTTTGTGCTTCCATCATTATTGGTGCTTCTGCATATATATTGCCACAATATATACATCTGTTTAATTTAGTCAAATAGGCGATAAATTAAAACTAAACTAAACCAACTTTGCATAGGATAGTCGTGGATCTTAGACACAAGTCACACAAGTTTTTTTTTAAATTAGTTTAAGGGGGTTGGATTTGAATTTTATTCTTACTGATTACCGCCACCTTTTTTTCTTTCTTAAATTGAATCAGCTATACAATACATTCCACTTTCTTGTGAAACTGGAGATGTTGTTCGGGTACCTCTAATACTCTTTATTCTGCCCAATTACACAGTGGAGAAATTCTCGGTCCTTTCGAAAATAAGACAAATTAGACAAGAAGAAACAGTCATGGCTTAGAAAACACAAAGTATTTATATTACTATAGAAACAAAAGTCCAACCAAACATTAAAACATAAATATGCATGTCATAAAGTCACTTACACAGAGCGACATAGACTTATTTATGTAAAATACACACATTTAAGCAACAAAGATTTTGGGGAGATTAACATGAGAAGAAACAAATACACTTGTGAGTTGGGTTGGCATAGTTGCAAGATCCATGTCGTGCTCCCTCAAGGTTAATGCACTGATTCTTGCAAGCACTATTGTTTCCACAAACCCCTGACCATGTCTTACTAGGCCTATCGCACAACCTCTGTGCTTCCACTATTGACGGTGTCTCTGCATATGTTAGGTATCAAAATAAAGGAAAATAGCATTTAAAACACAGAATCTTCGTTCATCATTACTCACCAAAAGCAGCAAAGAGAAAAAGAGCTGCAAAAATAAGGGTGATGATGGAAGCAAACTTAGCCATGATGATTATCACTATTTTATTTTGTGTGGAGAAATAGGCTTAAGATCAACATCTATTTATAATGAAATGATGATATTGTGTTAGTCTTCAACTTGTGCACCGTATAAGCACGTAGTAATAACCTCACCAATTAAACACATAGTGTCTTCTAGTAGCTAATATTAACAGATAAGATCGTCACTTATTTATATATCGTACGTTGATGGTTACTGGTTTCTCCACCATATATTTTCCCCCTGATAATATCCAAATGACTGCTTGGCTTTGAGCTAATGATACATCGTTTACATAGGCGGGTGCTTAATCTGCTGATGTGTGGTCAAGACTCAAGAGAATAAGATCTTAACCAAGCCATAGTTACACGAGTATCTTGATATGTCAGATATTTTCACAGGCGGCTGTTTAATATGATGTAGTCAAGATTCAAGAAAATAAGATCTTAACCAAGCCATTGTTACACGAGTATTTTGATATGTTAGATATTATCACAGTTAGGGAAAGTGTATATATCGACATGGTTTGGTTGATCTCAGGAGCAGCATCATTCCGAATTCAGCGGCAAACAACTTTAACCGTAAATTAATTAGATGATTCATCAATGCGTTGCTCTGGCCGGCAGTAGGTCTTCCAACCATCAGAATTTAGAAGAAGACGATATATTGGCGCCCGGCAAAGCAAGCACTGGGGACTTATAAGTCAGTTGGCTATGGATAAACAAACCATTGTTGGTCACAGACTCATGGCCTTGAACGTAATGGGCTAAACTGAAAACCGAGACGGAAATAAAATACCTACTAAACCTTTTAATTGCTCGTAATGGTCTGAGACTCTGAACCAAATGGGCTAAGTGGAGCCTCTAGCTGAGAAAATAAACAACTGACCAAAAAAATTACCGAAAGCTAACTTATATAAGAGATGAAGATTTTTAAATTCAGGAAATACATCTTTTTGTAGGGTTTACAACTTTTTTGGGTTAGATGTAATTTTTATAGAGTTTAGGAATTAAGATCTTCGGATTCATAATTTTGAATTTTGAATTTATGGTACCAAAGCAAAATGCTATATGCATTGTGTTTATATGTTCCTGCTTCACCCCAAACATGTATTTTTGCATGCGTTATTTGCTATTAGTTATTGTTTAAACGGAAAAAAAAATCACAAAGAAATGAACGGTAAAAGAATTGGATATACCTTTTTTTACCACCATTTATATTTCATTTCTCCCCCATGCAGGAATCGGCCACCTAGCTAGTGATCTAACGTCCTTATCTTTTTATATATAAATGATGATTTTTAATTTTGACTTACTCTTCGGCAAATTGGTAATTCTGTTGGCCGTTTTTTTTTCTTTAATAATTCAGGAGAATTCTATATCCACATGGGTTCTGTTGGCTGTTGTAGACAAATATTAACAAGAAGAAGAGACAATCTTACGTCGAACATAAATTATATGATTATAACAACAAAGTCTAACCAAACATTAAAACATAAACTTGCATATCATAAAGTCACTCATAGAGTAACACAGACTTATTTTATGTAAAATACACACGTGTTTAGGCACCAAAGGTTTTGGTTGCTTAACATGGGAAGTAACAGATACATCTGTGAGCTGGGAATTTGTAGTTGCAAGAACCATGACGTGCTCCTTCAAGGTTAATGCACTGATTCTTGCAAGCATTATTGTTTCCGCAAACTCCTGACCATGTGCCACTTGGCTTCTCGCACAACTTCTGTGCTTCCACCATTGATGGTGCTTCTGCAGATGTACGTATATATTTCTCATGGTTAGTTATCAAAATAAATGATAATAACATGTAAACACACATTTCGTTCATATGATAATTAGATCATTACTCACCAAAAGCAGCAAAGAAAACAAGAGCAGCGAAGATAAGGGTGATGATGGAAGCAAACTTAGCCATGATGATTATCACTATTTTGTTTACAATGTATGTATGTATGTCTTGTGTGATGAAATAACCTTTAGATCACGTTCTATTTATAATGAAATAATGGTGAGTTAGTGTTAGGGGTAGATCCTCACTCCAACAAAAGGTTAGAAAAAGCCCAAATAAACCTCTAAGGAAGGAAGGATATTTTGGTCTTTTCCGAGGATGAACCGACATAGTTTCCCATAAATACGGGCGTACGGTATCCGAGAAAAGGGGTTGCACGAAAGAGGAAAGAATACGGATAGGAAATACAAGTTCTCTCGTCCAAAGTCTAGAATCGACGAGCTCGCAGCTCGTCGTTCACCCTATTTTTCATTATTTCAGCCTGTCTAATTCACTATGTAGTCCGTCCTTTTTGTGCCTCGGCACCGATTTATAAAAAGCGTTTCGATCTCCATTTTGCCGAACTAAATATTCTAATTGTGATCGATCTGAACATCATCAACAGTTAGTCTTCTGCATATCGTATTATTACGGATCTAACCCCACAAATTAATCACGCAGTGTCTTCTAGTATAGCTGATATTAACAGATAAGATATTGACTTATTCATAATTGATGGCTGGTTTCTCCACCACATATTTTTCTCTAATAATATCTAAGTAGTTGCTTTGGCTTTGAGCTAATAATACATCTTTTACACAGGCGGCTGCTTAATCCGATGTTGTCAAGAGTCAAGAAATGTTTTTTAAAATTTTTAACCTAGCCGATCGAGTTACACAAGTCTTTATGATTTGTACAGAGTTTTTCACCGTTCGTTACAAGAGCGTATAGAGCTAGAAGAGAAAATGGGATCAAGGATACTATAATTGGTTATTTGCTTGAATCGCAAGAAATAACCTCAATACTCTAATGGGATCAAGGATACTATAATTGGTTATTTGGTCACCTGTCTCTAATATTCTCTTATCCAATATAATTTTCTTGAAATTATTTATCCAATATATATGATGAATCGTCTGTGCAAGTTAAGTTATTAATTAAGAAGTGTATAACATATATTCGTTCCTTTAACCGCACAACTTAAAATCCCTACTCAATTAAAATTATGGGTGGTCTCTCCATATCTAATTTAGCTTTGAGGTTTTCTTAGCTATCAGAATAAAATGAATATAAAGATTGGCATTTACACAAAATCTTGTCGTTTGCCCAATGACTATGATACGAAGAACATGAGCGACTTAAACATTTTTCTTTTTCTTAATCGTCCTGATAATACTGAAAATGGTTGTCTCAACCCTCCGTGAATCTATGTCCACAGTTAGGGCAAGTGTACTTTGACTGTCCTTTGTCGAATAAAGACTTCGGAATATTTCCGGTTATAAATAAATTAAACTAAACGGTCAAATATTTCCGGTTATAGCACGTCAAAAATTAATCAGTGTGCGTTCTTCAAATCGCCCCTTGACTCGACGACAATAACTATCAGAAGGAGAGGAGGGGCGCCGGCGGAACTGAAAGGGCAGGAACTGCGAAATTAGGTAAGTCGCCTATGCATTGATAGCTACTGGTTTCTCCACCATATATTTTTCCCCTAATAATATCTAAATGGCTGCTTTGGCTTTGACCTAATGATACATCGTTTGCATAGGCGGCTGCTTAATCTGCTGATGTGTGGTCAAGACTCAAGAGAATAAGATCTTAACTAAGCCATAGTTACACGAGTATTTTGATATGTCAGATATTTTCACAGTTAGAGTAAGTGTATATCGACATGGTTTGGTTGATCTCAGGAACAGCTAGCATTGTTCCGCCAAGTTTGCAGAACAAGAAACCATTCTCACGAGATTTCCGCCATTAAGAATTCACCTAGAAACACCTTTAACCATACATTAGCTTATTAGTCGGCTATGGATAACCAAACAAGTGTTGGTCATAGCCTGACCCTTGAACGTAATAGGCCGTCATAGGCTAAACTGAAAACCGAAACGGGAATCCAATACCTAAATTAACCTTTAATTGCGCGTAATGGTCTGAACCTAATGGGCTAATTGGAGCCTCTAGTTTAGGGTGATTAAAGAAATAAACGGTGAAATTCATCAAAATTTGGTGGATTAATTAGTTAAATTAGCTAGGTATAAATTGTAAATCTGTCATAACAGTTTTAAAGTACATTTTTGTGCATGCACCTCCTTTTTTAAAATCGATTTCCACAAATATCCTTACTTTAAACACTCTTAATCAAAATCATGAAGGTTATTTTCGTAAACATATTTTAATGGGTCGGTTCAAAATTAAAATGTACAACCCTAAATCACAATCGGATCCTTACTGATTATGTCAGTCGAAATTGGAAACAATATGATTGTAGACTGAAGTTATGGTAATATTCCGATTATAACAAAACTATATATAAGCCAAAAAAATCTACACTGATTATCCGCTAATGACTCTCTTAGATTATTAATCGAATAAACAACTTCGTTAATTCTAACAATAAAATTAACTAAATCCAAAGTGTTAAGATATTTTGACATCATATATAGTAACAAAATTAACTACATATGAGTATAATACTAGAATATACCTAATCAATCATTCTAAAAATTTTAAATTAAAGATATGTCAATATCTTTTAAACTTGGTCATCAAGCGTTTATCAACTAACGGTGACAAAACCCTAACATTATCTCAACATTATAAATAGATGTCATTAACACAACCTTTAAGCACCACACTACATAAATCATAAGCAAAGTTAGACTTTATTTTCTCTGATTACAAGGTTAATATCACCTATTATGAGTGTTACGATTATAGATACTATTGTTTTGTTTCTAATATTTTGTTGTTTCTTATTTATCAAGATCTAAAAATGCTAAGATCCATGCAACAGTCAAAAAAGATTTGGTCAATCGTTATGTGAATTCTCCCTATTGATGAATATGGATCAGTGGACACTCATTGAGAACTTCCAACTCACATCATGTGAATAATCTCCCTAATTAGATATTTTGTTTTTGTAGGTGATTAATAACGACATAAGCAATAAAAAAGCAAGTTAATTCATCAAAACTACAAACTTCGTTGTCTTTTACGACTTATTTAAAAACATTGTTTGTTCCATGCATGGACTATCATGTTATGTTATTTACATTACTCCACATATTATCACTACCATATTTTGTATATCCGGTTATTAAACATTTTTTTCCCTTAGACAAGGAGTCTACAACCGATGAATTTACCTCAAGCAAAGAGTCTGCAATCGCTTAGCTATATCTTTAATCATTTGTTTTTATTTTTTTCTTTATAAGTACACTAGGGTTTATATAATTATATTTGATTAAATTGTTAATATTTCTTTCAGTTATATTGTAACCAAAATTGTTATATTTTGTGTTTGTAAAATTTTAAAAATGTGTTTTACTCCTTAAAAAAAATAATATAATTTATTATTATATATACTAGTATTTTTGCAGCAATTTTTTGCTTAAAAATACGTTTTTGGAAAGTTTTTGCATTTAATGCTATTTAATGCTTATATTCATATGCAAACAAGTTTAGTTAATTCTCTCTACTATCTTTATAACCAAACAGAATTAAAATATTTTAAATATTCATATATATATTATTCTATAATTAGTATAGATATTTAGAAGATTATTCCATATTAAAAAAAATTTATTCTCCTATCATCTTTTTTTATTTTAAATTTTAAATGTAGTGAATCATCATATAATACGTAAAGTTAATAAAATGTGTATTTTTTCCTGTATATATTGTGATTTGTATTTTTTTAATGAGCATATATAACTAAATTAATATAAAAAGTGTGTGTTTAACATAATATATAGTAAATTTACTGTATATAGTAAATTATAGAATTTTAAGAAGTTTATAATTTATAACTGGTATATCTAAACTTAACAAAAAGTTTAAAATTATGAATATTTAAACGCATTGAATTTTCAAAATAATACAAACGAGTTATATTACATGACGGGTTATAAGACATTGTATGATTGAATTGATAAAAATATATATATATATATATATATCATTAATATGATACTTTAATACGGGTTAAATCTTTATTTTACTATTTTAACAATACCAATATAAAATATGTCGAATCAAACTGATTTAATTAAGATTGTATTAAACAAAAATTATTGTGCATTATACCACGAATTATACACTAAATCACTAAAATTAACAAAATAGTACATAAACAAAATTCGCATTTTAAAATAGTATATTAAAAAAAAAAACTTGGTCCACGGTACACCGCGGGTCATAATCTAGTAGTTTAATAATATTACATTCTTATAGATATATTACCAATAGAAAAAACTATATTTCTTTCAAAGTAAACTAACTTATATTCACTAATGAATTGTATTAGGACTTACAAATATTAATTTATTTTCAAATATAAATGTATTTGTATATTTGTTCAAATAAGTGATATTTATTTTCAATGTATAAATCTGAGATGGTATATAATACCATTTTCAGTTTAATTCACATATTTTTTCAAATTTGACCACAAACAAAAAAAAAACATTGTAACATCTATACTGAAATTCAATCATATAGTTACACTAATTTAAATTATAATAAAATTTTTGACTGGTATACCACGAGGTAAATCCTAGTTCACTAACAAAGGAATTGGCAAAATAATTGTACAAAAAAAATCGTAAAAGGATTACCATAAAAACCTAAAAATAAAGACTAATTGATAGTAGGATTTTCACCCAGGGTATCAATTCCCTATGCAGTTGTAGTACAAAGGGTTATTAATCCAAATGTTTGTTATGCTAGCAGATAAGATGCAATCAGAAACAGGCAAGGCAAGCCAAGCAATAGTTGGGGTTTGATCTAACAATCCTAAAATAATTAAAATAAAGTGAATAAACAAGAACCACACGACCTAAGTACTCGATGCAAGCATTCGAGTACAGGATCGGGTGCAGTGATCGAGTAAAAAAAAAAAGCAAGAACAGCTCGAAGGTATACTCGAAGGAGGTGATCGTGTACCTGTTTGGGTAAGAGATCAAGTTATGAATAAAATGTAAACAATCTAAATACGAAAGCTCCTAAGGATGGGGTACCCGACTCCTAAGTGTTCCTAACCAGTATGGATGTCCTATATGCCTCAAGCAAATATTCCCTCAGACAATGAATCTCTAAAATCTTGTTAAAACACTCTCATGATATAAACAATCAACCCAATTCTCGTTGGAGAAACATGACCAAGTAGGCAATACAAACCGATTCATTATTGTCGATAAACCCCTTTCTCATCTAATCTTTTAGGCTAAGTGAGTAAATCTCTAGCATTGATTGATTCAAGCATTTCATCTACAACTCTCGATGGTAAAACACCCTAAATCTAATCTCAACCTCTCGGTCTGTTGATAGCATTAAGCACACCAATCTAGAAGGGAATTTATAAAACATAAACATTCAAGCTAAGACATCCTAACCGATCAAGAACACAAAATCATCTATCTCATCCCTAGAAACTTTATTTCACTACTCAGATCTCATTGTAGAAAACACAAAAGCATAGATAAATGAAAATTGCATTGTATTGGAAATAAAAATAGAGTAGAAGAGTACAGAACCGAAATATAAAAGAATAGCAAAAGAAATGTAAAATAAATCCTAACAAAGTGTAGAAAGAGTTTGAATCGCTCAGTTTCTCTCCCAGAAGCTCTCGCTCTCTGTTCTGAGGGTTTGCGGCGTGCTAGGGTGAGAGGAAGAAGAGGGGGATTTATATATGGAAACCCATTAACCCTAGCTTCCCAGTCCTACCTAAGGGTCTGCTCGATGAGGTGCTCAAGGATGAGCTTGGGTTGCCCTTCGGATAGGCCTTCGAATTGTTCTTCCTACTCATGGATTCTCTTCGATCGGGTTGGTTTTCGGACTGTTCTTCCTGCTTAATAGCTCATTCGGGTACATGCTCAGATTTGACCTTGTTTCTCCCCATTTTAGGCTCTAAAGCACTTGTTTTCATCCAAAATATGCAAATGCAAGAATACAACACCCTAAATGGCCTAAATGCGAATTCCTACAGTTAATGACCTAAAAATGTTAAGGTTAGGGTGGAAACAATGCAAAATACAGACAAAAAGGATGCTTAAAACATGTAAATTAGAGAATTATCACTAATTCACCACCGTGCATGAATTTTTCGGTAATTTTTAAAGGAATTAATCTGATCAAACTATTAAATCCATAATCCTGAATTTTCTGAATTTTTCCGTAAAGATTTGGATATTTTTCCCCGTCATTCAACTCTCTCAATCAATATTTCATTTCTCCACCATGCATGAATTTGGTAGTCTGATCAAACTATAAAATTGGGGGTTTCTCCTGGCTATAGTGATATAACGTGACGTCCTAGATGTTTTTTTATAAATGATAAATTTTGTTTTTGACATGCATATTCTTAAGTCATTTAGTGGTCGTTTGTTTCTCTGTTTTTATGTTTTCGATATATAAAAATTAGGGGTCCTGTTGGGGTGTCGCCTGCTGTAGACAAATACGAAATAGAAAGGTCTTACGTCGTACATCTTACATTATATGGGGTATTATAACAACAAAGTCCAACTAAACATTCAAACATAAACTTGCATGCATGTCATAAAGTCACTCATAGAGTAACACAGACTTATTTTATGTAAAATACACACGTTTAAGCACCAAAGATATTTGGGTTTTGGGAGATTAACATGGGAAGTAACAAATACATCTGTGATATGGGAAGACATAGTTGCAAGAACCATGACGTGCTCCTTCAAGATTAATGCACTGATTCTTGCAAGCATTATTGTTTCCACAAACTCCTGACCATGTTCCACTTGGCCTCTCGCACAACTTCTGTGCTTCCACCATTGACGGTGCCTCTGCATATATCTCTTTAAGGTTAGTTATCAAAATAATTGAAAATAACGTTTAAACACACAATTTTCATTCATATGATAAGATCATTTACTCACGGAAAGCAGCAAAGAGAACAAGAGCAGCAAAGATAAGGGTGATGATGGAAGCAAACTTAGCCATGATGATTATCACTATTTTGTTTTCAATGTATGTAATATGTATGTATGTGTTGTGTGATGAAATAAGGTTTAGATTAACCTCTATTTATAATGAAATGATGGTGAACTAGTCTTCGATTTGTGCATCGTATAATCACGGACCGTAACCCCACAAATTAAACACTAAGCGTCTTCTAGTCGAAATATCAAAGATAACATTCTGGTTTATTCATTGTTGACGGCTGGTTTCTCCACCACAAATGTTTCCCTATGGATGGGTTGCATCGTTATCTTTGTAACTTAAGTGGCTGCTTTGGCTTGGAGTCAAGTATCACATCGTTCACATGGGCGGCTAGTTAATTTGACGGTTCAATGTTTGGAAAGAAGTTCGTGAAAAATGAACCGATGCATCTGTCGACACTGATGCGGATCATTAATTTGTAAATCTCGATCCATTGTCGATAACTGGTTTTGATTTTAGGTTAATTTAAATCTCATGAACATATATGTTACACTTAATTAGGACTGGGCTAATCTTCGTATAATACCCAACACACAATAAAGCACCAAGAGTTTTGGTACATTGAGATGCGAAGAAACAAAGGCAGCGTTGGAAGTGTAAATATGGATGAGACAATAATAAAGTGCAGAAAATAAATAACATAAGAACATTGTTAACGAGGTTCGGTTTTTTCTACTACACGGGACCACGTCCAGATTTCAATTTTATTAGAACAGGAAAGCAAATACAACATATTCGCAAAAGCGTAAATCAAGCACAACCCTCTTAATTCACCGCTCCGTTCTATAACATGAAATCTTAAGGATAAATCTCTACCCTTAACTAAACTCACACCGAGCCTAGATTCAAACCAAGATAACCTAACCTTGGGCTAAACTCCCCCTAAGCCTAGACTTCAGATCTTCAACTCTCTTGAGCAACCTTCACACACACGTCACACCGACGAACAAAGAAGCTTGAACAACACAAGCACCAAACCGCGAAACTAAGCCGCACACAATGAGAAAGCTCTCTAGAGTTTTTATCTTTTATCTCTCAGCTTTCTTACTTCTCTAGGACGTGCCCAACATCTCCTTATATATCCATCAAGACTTTCTAATCACCATAGGAGAAAATTTCCAAATTTCATAAGAAAAATGTCTTTTTCCTTTTTGCTATTTTCATTTTCTTTGTAAAACTCCAATTTAATCAACCCAATAAATAGTAGTTTTCCTCTTCAATTCATCCTCAAACCTTCCTTCAATATTACCTTCTCAAACCTTCTAAAAACTTCTCAGGCACATAAAACAACAACAATCTTGTATCACGTCTTGTATCACACAGACACTAGTTCAAACAAACCAATACATCTTCAGCAAAATTCATGTCTTGCATGCTCCCCCAACTATGCATCTATTCTTGGACACAATGTTGTTTAAACTATTTCATGACCATCGGATTACACTTGATACACAAATATCGTATCAATCAGAATTAATTACACAATAAGTCTAATATCTATCATTCTCTACTGTCACAACTTCTGCGCTTCCACCATCTTTTGTCCTTCTGCATTCATAACTCAAGATTAGTTAATTCTTTTATAAAGAACTCAAGATTCGTTATTAACTTATTAGTAATACTAATATATATGTGTTGTCAAATAAATTCTAATGAAGTTGCCATTTTGCCATGCATTATCATAAGATCATTACTCACCAAGAGCACCAAAGATGAAAAAAGCAGCAAATAAAATGGTGATGATGAAAGCAAACACCATGATGACTAATAATACTTTAGTTCAATGTATATATGTGTAGCCTGATAGGAAGCGTCAGATCAAACTATATTTGTAATGAAATGGTGGGGACTTAGTGTTTTACTTGTCCCCACAAATTAAACGCATACACGCAAGTAGATAATAACATAAAGATAAGTTGTTGAACAGTTGTCGATGGCTGGTTTTTCAACCACATATTAGACTATATCTCTATCAAATGTAACCTAATAAATTGGTTAATCTGACTAGGTCAAAAATCTCAAGATGATTAAATGGTTCAAAGCTTCAACTCAGAGTTTGAAAGCACCACCATTTCTTTGTTTCTTACTTTTTTTGTATATAGTTGAATCGCCAAAGTAAACCATTTTTTCATTAAACTGGAGATGATGTTGTGTTCCTCTTGGAACAAAACTCTTTATTATGTGCCCTTATTAGAGAAGTGCTCAGTCCTTACTGGAATTGATGTTCGGGTGGCATGAATAATATAATATATATGGGAAAGGGTATACGTATAAGTTTATAATATTATAAGAAACCAACATAATCATGTCTGGTTCATGTCATAAGCTCACTCATGGAGTGAGACAGACTTATTTTATGTGAATTACACAATTAATCGTCACAAATTTCTAGTCGATTAACATGGGAAGAAACAGGAACACTTGTTAACTGGGAAGGCAACGTTGCAAGATCCATGTTTTGCTCCCTCAACTCGGATGCAATGATCCCTGCACGCAAAATTACTAAAAGTACAAATTCCTCGCATAGTCCCAGTACTTGGCCTCCCACACAGCTTCTGTGCCTCCACCATTGTTGGAGCTCCTACATGTATATTGTATATACCTCAAGGTTAATGTCGAATAAATCGTAATTTTATAAAAGAAAAAATTATAACCACATTTTGGCATGCATATTATAAGATAATATTTACTCACCAAGTGCAGCAAAGAAAAGAAGAATAGCAAAGAGTAGAGAGAAGATGGAAGCAAACTTAGCCATGACTATATATATGATTACTTTGTTTCCGATGTATGAGTGTGAAGTGTAAGGAAAGAAGCATAAGTTCAAACTTTAAATATAACGAAATGGTGGCGTGTCTGTCGTTTTCTTGTCAGCGTACAATAGTGTGTTAACCTCACAAACTAACCACGTACACACCATCTTACAGTAGAAAACATTAACAAGTACGCAAGTAGCTAATAATACATAAAAGATGTTGGCACGCATGTTGATAAATAAGTCGATGGCTGTTTTTTTAACCATATATTAGACTATCTCTGTATCAAATGTAGCCTAAGAAACTGGTTAATTTGACTTGGTCAAGAATCTCAAAATGATTAAGCGGTTCAAAGCTTCGAATCACAGTTTCAAATCACCACCAGTTTTTGTTTCTGACATTTTTGTTTTGTTGGAGATGATGTTGTCTTCCTCTTGTTTGAATGCTCTAACTTATATATTATAGAGAAGTTATCAGTCCTTAATTCCTTATTGCAAATGATGTTCGTGTGGCATGAATAGTCAAATATGGGTAAGAGTATAAAATTTATACTATTATAAGAAACCGACGTAATCATCTCTGGTACATGTCATAAGCTCACTCAAAGAGTGAGACAGACTTATTTATGTGAATTAAACGCATAATATTAAGCATCAAAATATTAATGTAGTCTATTAACATGGAAAGACACAGAGACACTTGTTAATTGGGAATACAAATTTGCAAGATCCTTGTAGAGCTTTCTCAACTTGGATGCAATGATCCCTGCATGGAATATTACTGACACTACAAATTCCTCGCGCAGTCCCAATACTTGGCCTCTCACACAGCTTCTGTGCTTCCACCATTGTTGGTGCTTCTACAGGTATTATATACCTCAAGGTTAATAACTATTATTAACTATTATCAAATAAATATCTTAATACATAAATAAAAACTTATAACCTCATTTTGCCATGCATATGATAAGAACTCACCGAGTGCAGCAAAGAAAACAAGAGTAGCAAAGAGAAGAGAGAAGATGGAAGCAAACTTAGCCATGACTATGATTTCTTTGTTTCCGACGTATGAGTGTGAAGTAAGGAAAGAAGCATAAGTTCAACCTTTAAATAGAACGAAATGGTGGTGTGTCGGTCGTTTTCTGGTCATCATGCAATAGTGTGGTAACCTTACAAATTAACCACGTACACTGTACACACCATCTTCCGGTAGGAAACATTAACACGCAAGTAGCTCATAATACAGAAAAGATATTGACTAGTTCATGGCTTATTTCTCAATCACATATCACGTATCGGGTTTTGCCTCTCTATCTAATGTAACATAAGGAGATGCTTGGAGTTAATGCTACATTCTGGTTAATATATTTGACTTGGTCAAAAAACAACTAAATTCATTTTCTTCGAAAATATCTGATGCAATAGTTGAAAAAGTTATCTAACCCCGATGCAGGCCATGTGTAAAATTAAGAACCGAGATATTTAAAACCTTGTCGAGACATTGGACACATATAAGTATAGTACAATTTATGAAAGGTTTGATTACTTTTGTCAATTAGCCTCAAACTAAAATAATTAAAAGGCAATTATAATTAAAAGGCAATTATAATTAACAATCAAAACTCATATATTTATTAGTTATTACAAATCCAACATCAGGCTTATTTTATGTTAGATCTTTGGTATATTCACGTGGGAATTGAATGAGCAAAGACACTTGTTAACCGGGAAGGCAGCGATGCAAAATCCATATTGTGCTCCCTCAAGTCCAATATGCACTTTTACTTTCTTTTTTTGTCAATCATATGCACTTTTACTTGCAAGTTTTATTGTTTAAACAATTCTTTTTATCATGTCCCAGTTGGCCTCTGGCACAACTTCTGTGATATCATATTGCTGATAATTCTGCATATACAACTCAAGTTTGATTATGGTCGTTGAATTTTCTTCTTTTTTTTGAGAAAATTGCTGTCAAATTAATCTTTATATATGCCAATTGACTATGCATATAATAAGATCAATATTACTCACCAAGAATAGCAACGAGGAGGGGCAGTGAAGAGAAGGGTGATGATGGAACTGAAAGCAAACTTACCATGACTATTACTATACTTGGACTTGAGTTAACATGATGAAACAAGTGTATGATCAAACTCGGTTTATAACTTTTTTTTTTCTTATGGTGGTGGCCTGGTGGGTTAGTATTTGACAACTTGTCAACGCATAATAAATGTATTAGCCCTACAAATTAGACACCGTCTTTTAGTATACAATTTATTAAACACGCAAGTAGATAATAATAGATAGACGAGTTGCTGAACAGTCGATAGCTGGTTTTATTCAACCACTTGTTAGGCTGCCTCTCTACCAAATGCAACCTAAGCAACTGGTTAATTTGGCTCGGTCAAGAACTAACCCATGATGATTGAATGGTTCAATGCCTCGAATAGGAGCTTGAAAGAAACATGTGGACATGTAAAGGATACGAACCATGATTGCATCTGGATGCAGGTCATCCCATTGTCCATTATATTCTTGAATTTTCCATTTGAGATTTAAAGCTCTCTGATTCGCTTGAGTCACAAGTAAAACCAGTCTATGATCTTCTTCTCTCCAACTTAAGTGGATGTGGATAGCCATCATCGTCAAGCTGAAGGCCCAAGGCCAATGATGATGCTTCCGTGAGCTGCTTTAGTATGGAGCCAAGACTGCCAGTATTTGAATAGATGCCAGTATAGGGAATTGTACGTATAAGTTATAACAATTCAAATTAAACTCCAGACCCTTGAACATTAACTTGAGAGCAATATTTTTCCTGGAAGTTATTATCTTTTTTGTAATTCGCTCTTCACTTTAAGTCTGTCGTTTTCTTGTCAGCGTACAATAGTGTGTTAACCTCACAAATTAACCACGTACACACCATCTTCCAGTAGAAAATGTTAACACGCATGTTGATAATAAGTCCATATCGATGGCTGTTTTTTCAACCATATAGTATTAGACTCTCTCTCTCTGGCTCTATCTCTCTATCAAATGCACCCTAAGAAACTGGTTAGTTTGACTGGGTCAAGAATCTCAAAATGATTAAACGGTTCAAAGCTTCGAATAAAAGTTTCGAAGCACCACCACTTTTTTTTTCTAACTTTTTTTTTTAGTTTCGAGATGATGTTGTGTTCCTCTTGTTTGATGAATGCTCTGACTTATATATTATAGAGAAGTTATCAGTCCTTATTGCAAATGATGTTCGTTTGGCATGATTAGTATAATATGGGCAACAGGGCAAGAGTATAAAATTTACACTATTATAAGAATTCAACATAATCATAACTGGTATATGTCATAAAGCGCACTCATGGAGTCATACAGACTTATTTTATATGAATTAAACGCATAATATTAAGCATTAAAATATTGTAGTCTATTAACATGGAAAGTAACAGTTACACTTGTGAACTGGGAATGCAAATTGGCAAGATCCGTGTGGTGCTTTCTCAACTCGGATGCAATGATCCTTGCACGGAAAATTACTGACACTACAAATTCCTCGCGCAGTCCCAACACTTGGCCTCTCACACAGCTTCTGTGCTTCCACCATTGTTGGTGCTTCTACAGGTATTATATACCTCAAGGTTAATAATTATTACAAACAATTATCGAATAAAATCTTAATACATAAATAAAAACTTATAACCTCATTTTGCCATGCATATGATAAGATAATTACTCACCGAGTGCAGCAAAGAAAACAAGAATAGCAAAAGAAGAGAGAAGATGGAAGCAAACTTAGCCATGACTATGATTTCTTTGTTTCCGATGTATGATTGTGAAGTAAGGAAAGAAGCATAAGTTCAAACTTTAAATAGAACGAAATGGTGGTGTGTCGGTCGTTTTCTGGTCATCGTGCAATAGTGTGGTAACCTTACAAATTAACCACGTACACACCATCTTCCGGTAGGAAACATTAACACGCAAGTAGCTAATAATACATAAAAGATGTTGACTAGTTCATGGCTTATTTCTCAATCACATATCACGTATCGGGTTTTGCCTCTCTATCTAATGTAACCGAAGGAGATGCTTGAAGTTAATGCTACATTCTGGTTGATATATTTGACTTGGTCAAAAAAACTAAATTCATTTTCTTCGAGAAAATCTGATGCAATAGTTGAAAAAAACGTTAAATAACTCCGATGCAGGCCATGTGTAAAGTTAAGAACCGAGATATTTAAAACCTAGTCAAGACATTGGACAAAAAAAAAAAAAAGATCAAACTCGGGTTTATAACCTTTTCTATAAAATAAAATTGAAAAAAAAAAGTTTATAGTTTATAATAATGGTGGTGGGTTAGTATTTTACAACTTGTCAACAAATAATAAATGTATTAGCCCTACAAATTAAACACCGTTTTCTAGGAGACAATTTATTAAACACGCAAGTAGATAATAGGAGTAATAGAAAGACGAGTTGCTGAACAGTCGATAGCTGGTTTTATTCAACCACTTGTTAGGCACTTTTAGGCTGCAACCTAATTTGGCTCGGTCAAGAACTAATCTCATGATGATTGAATGGTTCAATGCCTCGAATATGAGCTTGAAAGAAACATGTGGACATGTAAAGGATACGAACCATGATTGCATGCATCTGGATGCAAGCCATCCCATTGTCCATTATATTCTTGAATTTTCCATTTGAGATTTAAAAATCTCTGATTCGCTTGAGTAAAAAGTAAAACCAGTCTATGATCTTCTTCTCTCCAACTAAAGTGGATGTGGATAGCCGTCAAGCGCCTGAAGGCTCAAGGCCAATGATGATGCTTCGGTGAGCTGCTTTAGTATATATGGAGCCAAGACTGCCAGTATTTGAATAGATGCAAGGATGCCAGTATAGGGAATTGTGAACTCGCCATATTTTTTTTTATAATTCAAGCAGAACTTTACGTATAAGTTATAACAATTCAAATTAAACTCCAGATTCATTGTTATTACAAAGTATTTAATTGAATTTGTAACTAGAAATGTAATTATGTAGATAATCTCTCCGAATATAAAATCTAATTTTAATGATTTTGGTTCAATATGGCTTGAATCAAATATGTAATACAATAAAAAAAAGTCTAATATTGAAATTTGTATTTTCATCCGACATACAAAAGCAATCGCTAAGTTTCTATAAATTTACTAATAAATAATTATATCGACGCTAATTCCATTACTTTCCTCATAAATTATGAGTCCTAATATTGGTTAGTCTGTCCGATTCGAATTCCTCCTCTGCATGTTTGTTACCATTATGACACTTGCATGTCATGGAAAAATATTGGAAATTAATAGTTGTACGCTATGAGATAATTTTATTTTAAAAGTATATTCGATGTCAAAGATTCTTTTAAAGAATTATGTAATCACAAGTCACATCTATATGCATATATAAAATAAAAGAAAATAAAGTTTAGAAAGAAAAAATCGTTGTCCTTCTCGACTTTTCCAGTTGTACTTAAGAAAAAGAAAACATGAACCAAACAATATCGTAAAATACGCAACATGATCGGTCATATATAGAAATGACACATACTTATTTTGATTAAGATATCTTCTTCTTCTTTTCTTCAAAGAGAAAAAAAAATCGTTATTTTATGTAACATTGATTAACATGCATGGAAGTAAGTAGAAATACATGTGATATGAGAAGATATATACTAGTACTCTAGTAGTAACATGGAAACAAGTGCAAGATCCTTGTAGTGCTCCCTCAAAATTAATGTACTGTCTCTAGCATGTATTATAGCTTCCACAAACTCATGACCACGTCCCACTATTGTTCCTCCGATACACAAATTTTGTGTTTCCACCATTTGTGGTGCTTCTATATGTATAAATGGTTATTATTCAAGGTATCAGAATAAACTAATGAAAAGGAAACTTTAAACACATACTTCCATGCATATAATAAATCATGGTTTGTAGTTGATTGGTTCTTCTCCACCTATTTATGCTTTGTAACGCTGCTTGATCTATCTAATGTAACCTAAGCGACTGGTTTGGCTTAGCTAGTGCTACATTAATTGTCCAATTGGGCAGACTCAAGAAGAATAAAATCTTCATTAAGTCATAGTTACAAAGTCGTGGTGATTTGTGAGAGATTTGCAAACTTCGTTGTATGAGTATAGAGATAGAAGAGGAAATTAGGACTTCAGTATACTTTAATGAATTCTGCTGTAACTCAATCGGGGTACTAAAGACCACCTAAGGAAAATATTTTTCTAGGTCTCAAATTCCAATATCGAATCATAGGCAACCAATTTACTACAGAACCAATTTTATAAACGATGAGCTTTTTTGTTCATAGCCTCCGTCTTTTCACCGCCCAATTCATAGTCTTGTCGCAGGTCATGATACAAAAGTTGGAGGATGACATATATATATGTCCATTCTGAATAGTTAGACAACAATTCGCTCCTGAATGCATGCACCATCACTTTTCTTTGTTTCTAGAGTTGATTAGCCAAGTAAGCCACTTTCTTTTTAATATGTTATGATGTTATATATGTATACTTCTAGGCTGGATGCTTTCTATTGTCCCAATAAGGATGTGTTCGAAGCAAATACAAATGGGCAAGAACAAGAACAGTTCTGATACGTAAGAGTTTATATTATTATAAGAAACGATAGAATTCTACATAGTAACAATACCAGGACACATGTCACTAAGTCACTCATAGAGTGGCAGAGACTTATTTATGTAAAATACACACACACTTATGAACCATGGAGTTTTAGTAACTTAACATGGGAAGTAACAGATACATCTGTGATATGGGAAGACATAGTTGCAAGAACCATGACGTGCTCCTTCAAGATTAATGCACTGATTCTTGCATGCATTATTGTTTCCACAAACTCCTGACCATGTCCCACTATTCTTTTTGCACAACTTTTGAGCTTCCACCTTTGTTAGTCCTTCTATATATATACGTATATAATCATTATCAAACAAAATTTTAAACGCGAAAAACAAATTGATAAGTTATTTTACCATGTATATGATTAGATATCATTACTCACCAAGAGAAGCAAAGAGGACAAGAGCAACGAAGAGAAGGGCGATAATGGGAGAAAATTTAGCCATGATGATTATTGATTACTACTTAATTTGTTTTCAATGTATGTGTATTGTGAGAAAATAAGTATAGTATCAACTTCTATTTATAGTGAGTTCAGTCTTTTACTTTTCGTCTTTCTAAATTGTGTAACACCCCACAAATGAATCACATATTGTCTTCCAGTAAACAATAGAAGATAAGATGTTTGACTAGTTTGGAGTTGATGGCTGTTTTCTTAACCACATATATATGACTGTGCCTCTCTATCTAATGTAATTTAAACAGATCCTTCGGGTTCGAGTCAGTGCTACACTGTTCACTTGGGTGGCTGGTTAATATATTTGACTTGGTTGGTCTTGGTCATGAAGATTAAACTCAATATTTCGAACGTGAGTTGGAAAAGAACCGATGCATGCCATGTTTAAAGCTCGTCACATTCTTGACGTTTCCATTTTCGACTTACTTAACTCTCTAATGCTTGATTCACAAGAACAAAACAGTACCCTCGATACTACAATAAGAGATGTCCCCCGGTGTAAGGAAATGCTTGCTTGATTGTATTGATATGAGATATTACAATATATATAGACTTGTACACTAGGGTTTTGTTCATATTAATTACACATGTTTCCTTTGTTATATTAATACTCTCTATACGCCCCCTCAAGATGGAGGCAGTTGCTTGACTCCGATCTTGAAACTTAACTCTGCAAAACGTTGAGGCGGTAACAGCTTAGTGAGAGCCTCAGCAAGCTGATCATCACCGGAAATATGTGCGACCCGAAGAACACCGGATTGGATATGCTCACGAACGAAGTGATAGTCCAAAGCAACATGTTTCATCTTGGAATGGAAAACAGGATTCGCACAAAGATAAGTGGCCCCAATGTTGTCACAATAAATCACCGGAGGTAGCGGAAGGGTGACTCCCAACTCATGTAGTAGTGAACAGATCCATCGGAACTTAGAAGCTGTGTTTGCAACAGCGCGATACTCTGCCTCAGTAGACGACCGCGAGACACTCCTCTGTTTCTTTGAGGACCAAGAGACCGGACTTCCACCAAAATAGACAAGATATGCGTTCGTCGAGACATATGTAGCCTTGTCGCGACCCCAATCTGCATCAGAGAATGCATGGACAGTGAGAGGAGCATCACGACGAAGGAGGATCCCTAGAGTAGAAGTGCCTGCAAGATAACGCAACACCCGCTTCACAGCTTGCCAGTGTTCATTTGTCAGCTTGTGCATAATCTGGGAGAGTCGGTTTACTGGAAAAGCAATGTCAGGTCGTCTGAACGCAAGATATTGGAGACTCCCAACGACCATGCGATAATCCTTCGCATCAGTGAGAGGTGTGCCGAAATTAATTGTGAGCTGAGATGAAGAGGCCATTGGTGTGGGAACTGGTTTTGCACCAAGCATCTTTGTCTTTGCTAACAGATCAAGAATATACTTCTGTTGCATTAAATGGAGACTTGTCGACGTTCTTGTAGCTTCTACACCCAAGAAGTAACTCAAAGGACCTAGGTCTTTCAAAGAGAACCGATTGGAAAGCGAGGCATTGAAAGCAGTAACCAACGGAGGAGGACCCGTAATGATGATGTCGTCGACATAAACAAGGACATAGACGTAAGAGACACCATGTTTGTAGATGAAGAGAGAGTTGTCACCAAGAGAAGTTTTGAAGCCGGACTGAAGGAGAAAGTTGCGGAGTTCAGTGTATCAAGCACGTGGAGCTTGTTTTAAACCATATAGTGCCTTGCGCAAATGGCAAACATGGTGAGGATGATCCTTATCAACAAATCCTGGAGGTTATGACACATATACTTCATCGTCAAGACTGCCTTGCAGGAAAGCATTGTTGATGTCAACTTGATGAATAGTCCAATCCTTTTTAACCGCAATTTCTAACACGAGACAAATAGTGGTGGATTGAATTACGGGACTGAACGTCTCCGAAAAATCAACACCATATTGCTGGTTAAAACCACGCGCGACCAGTCGAGCCTTATACATGTCAATGGAGCCATCATGTTTATATTTAAGTGTAAAAATCCACTTACAAGTGATGACATTTTGATGTGCAGCTGGTGGTGTCAAATCCCAAGAATGTTCGCGAATTTGAGAATTAATCTCTTCAGCCATGGCGTTCCGCCAGTTGGGATCGCGTAATGCCTGAGCCACCGTTGTGGGTATAATCGGGGAAGATGTGACCGAGAGGCTGTATTTCTTATTCGGCTTGACAATGTTACTCTTTGAGCGGGTCTGCATAGCATGTTGCGGTGGTTGCGGCGGCGGAGCAGGTACAGGAGCCGGTGGCACAGCAGGTTGCAGAGCCGGTGATGGAGTGGTATTCGAAGACAACATCGGAGAGGTGGAAGATGATGAAGACGACGTCGAAGAGGTAGAAGATGAAGATGTTGATGATGGGCCTGATGGGCTTTGATCAAGTGAACCGTTGAGGCCCATGGAGGATGGACCATCATTAGCCCGTTTTGTCCGTGTCTCATGATCAAGATCGAGAGAAACAGAGGACGTACCTGAGGTAACCGGAGACCCGGAAACCGATGACGGAGCCGGTGAGGATGGCAAAGGTGGCGATGGCGGGTGAGGATCGTTGCACGGGAGTGGCGCAGAATGAGCTGTAGATGAGTGAGACGGATTTGCCGGCAACACCGGTATCACCGTAGACGACTGATGAGAAGCTACCGGAACCGATATTGGAAAGGGAAGTAGAGACAGCCGCAGCAGCAAATGGAAAGATTGACTCCACAAACTGGACATGGCGGGACGTGTATACTCGTCCAGTCGAAGGATCCAAACAGAGGTAAGCGCTTTGGGTCTGCGTGTAACCGAGGAAAACACACGCCGTAGACCGAGACTCGAGCTTATTGTTACGATAAGGACGGAGACATGGATAGCAAACGCAGCCAAAAACTCGAAGCTTGTTGTAATTTGGAAATATTTGAAACAGTTTGTGATATGGTGAGTCTCCACCGAGGACATCCATGGGCATACGGTTTATGAGATATACCGTAGTTGAAAACGCGTACGGCCAATAGCTGAGAGGAACGAAAGTACGACCCATTAGTGCAAGACCCGTTTCAACAACATGAAAATGTTTCCGTTCGGAAATACCGTTATGTTCTGGCGTATGAGGCGGTGTTGTAAGATGCGAGATGCCTTGGGAAGTCAAGAACAAACGCAAAGCGATGAACTCACCACCATTGTCTGAATACAACGTGCGTATCTTCGTTTGTAACCGATTCTCGACAAGAGCCTTAAAGGCAATGAAGACATCTTTGACTTGAGATTTAAGTTTTAAAGGGTATAGCCATGTGTATCTAGTAAAATGGTCAACAAGAACAAGATAGTATTGAAATTTTCAGAGGAGGTTATGTGTGATGACCAAACATCAGTATATATATATTCAAGAGGTTGAGAGGATGAAATAGTGTTTGTATAAAATGGAAGTTTGTGACTTTTATTGATGAAGCAATCAGAACAAGAGAACTGTTTTTGTGTAGAAGGAGAAACGAGTAAGAAAAACTTTGAAACTATAGTTTTTAAAACAGAAAAGAAGGGATGCCCAAGTCGAAGATGCCATGATAAGAGATCGGTTGCCGGTGAAGTTGACACGGAGAAGACATTGATGGTGTTGCGGTCGCAAGGCCACTCATACAGCTCATTCTTAGTTCTGCCTTGAAATAATTGCGCCCCCGTGCTCAGATCCTTCACCTGAAAATATGCCGGAAAGAAATGCACAGACACCTTGTTATCATTGCACAACCGATATATGGAAATAAGATTCTTGCGAACATTAGGAACATAAAGAATATCTTTCAAAGCAAGTAAGCAAAAGGGTGTAGGGAGTAAGGCAGAACCCGTTTGAGCAATCTTAAGACCGGACGCATCAACAATGGTGACTTCTTCACCGCCAGAATATGGATGGTAAAGAGATAAGTTGGACAGATCAGTAGTAAGATGGTGCGTAGCACCGCTGTCCATCACCCAATTCGTCGGATTATATGGCGAAACAGATGCAACATTTGCGTTAGGGTGACCAAGCGAACCTGAGTGAAGAGAGTAACCACCACCGGAAGGTTGAAAACCACGACCAGACTGCGGAAGTTGAAAACACCGCCGGGCACTATGCCCAAACACCCCACATAACTGACACCGACCCTGGTAACCACGTCCATGACCACCACGAGAAGAGAAGGAGTGATTACCTCGAGATGAGCGCTGGTTTCGGGGGTTGTGTGCTTGGTTGGAGGACTTGTAGAAAGCAGCATTGGCGGTAACAGGAACTACGGAAGAAGTCGTAGCTTGCGACTGAAGCTTCAACTCATAGTTGATAAGCTTCTCATGAATGGCCGACATGGTAGGTGGAGTATCACGGTCTTCAATTTGGTCAACAATTGGCTTATAGTCCTTCGAAATACCACTAAGTATATACTTAATCTGTTCTTCATGCTCATAAGGTTTGCCCAACGTAGCAAGCTGATCAAAACGAGAAACAAGACCTTGAACGTATTCATCAATAGATCCGGTAACTTTATGCCACTGCTTGATCTGTTTGCGTAGCTGTTTGATGTGTCCCCATGTTGGTTTCGCAAATGTAGAGGAAAGGAGATTCCAGATCTGTGTGGTCGTGGAAGCGTTGGAGAGGATAGGTTGAAGTTCAACCGAGATTGCACCAAGAAGACTAGCGACAATAAGTTGATCTTGTCGTTGCCAGAGATCATACGCGGGATTAGCGATAGTATGACCGTCACGAAGGACAGTAGAGGCAGGAGCCACCGTGGTGCCATCAAGGAAACCGGCAAGTCCATAACCGGCGAGCAAGACATGAATCTGTTGACTCCACATGAGAAAGTTGGAGGCAGTGAGTTTTGTAACGTTTGACATGTTAATATTGTGTAGCCGATTGGTGGAAGCAGCGTTGATGATATCAGATGTAGGCGCAACCATGGTGAAGAACAAGAGAAGGAAGAGAAGTGGCGAGAGAGAGAGGGAGAAAGAGAAAAATAAAAAATTTATATGTAGGACTTTACTGCTCTATACCATGTAAGGAAATGCTTGCGTGATTGTATTGATATGAGATATTACAATATATATATAGACTTGTAAACTAGGGTTTTGTTCATATTAATTACACATGTTTCGTTTGTTATATTAGTATTCTCTATACCGGTCTATCGTCTGTGCAAGATTCTTTAACATGTTCTTTTTTGGGTCTTAATCCAAATTTTGATCGATTACATTGTTATCTGGTCATCATAACACTGAAATAATTTTAAAATTTTGATATTTGATCACTTTTTATTCAGTCTAAAGTTTTATAAGAGAAATAACACATAATTAAATTATATTATCTTATTGCAGGTTACCAATTTTTATTTTTATTATATAAATAAATAGTTACCAATCCTTTGCTGCAAGTTTGTAGCGAAGTAATTAGCTAAACATTATTTCAGTCGGGCAAAACTGCCTTAAACTATAACGTTTGGCTACTATTTTGTCACATTTATAAATTTAGTAGCATAGGAAGGAAGAGAGACACTAGTTGATTGGGGAAGGCCTGCAGCGTTGATATTTCCTGACCATGTCCTAATTGGCACTTGGCCTCTTGCATAACTTGTGCGGCTGCGCTTCCACCATATAGTTGATGTTTTTGCATATATAATTCAAAGGTAGATTATTATTATTATTAAATTACTGTCATATAAATCTTAATTCTGCCATTTTATCAGGCATCTGATGATTAGATCATTATAACCAAGAGTAGCAAAGACACCCAAGAGCAGCGAAAAGAAGGGTGGTGATGGAAACAAATTTAGCCATGATCACTACTACTATATTGTTTTCAGTGCATAGTGTGTGAGGAAACAAGCTTGAGATCCAACTCTGTTTATAATAAATGTGTTATAACTTATAACCCCACAAAGTAAACATATACCGTCTTCCGGTAGACAATATTAACACGCAAGTAGCTAATTATAGTCATAGATGATAAGATGGTGACAATTCAAAGTTGATGATGGTCAAGATCTTACGGGATGCCCTCTCTAGCTCATGTTAACCTAGCTAAGCTGCTGGTTAAATATGACTTGGTCAAGAATCTCAAGATGATTCAATGGTTTAATGTTATTGAAACAGCGTTTGAAAAGAACATGTGGAGGAATCAACCATGATGCATGTTGCATGCCATCTATCCCTGTTAACGGAGTGGATATCCGCTTTTTTGGATATCCGCATTTGTATCCATATCCGTTTTATCTGTAATTTATTATTCGTATTTATATCCAAAAATTTTGAATATCCATTATCCGGATATCCGTTATCTGAATATTCGTTAAAAATCCGATTATCCGTGAATATCCGCGGATATCCGTAAAATAAAAAATAAAATAAAATTATATATTTTGAACTAAAATACAGTGTATTTTGTATAAAATACTTTGTATTTTGGACAAAATACTAGATCTCTGTATATAAATACCGTATATCCGTGAAAAAACAAATATTTATTTCAAAATTTAGCATAATCTGTATTTGTATCCGTATATAATAAAAGATATATGGTAAAAAACTGGATATCCGTTATCCGTTTTAAAATTTAACATTTTTTATATTCGTATCCATTTTATTTGGTATTTCACTATTCGTATACGTATTAGATTATTCGGATATTTGTTTTTTTAATGGATTTGGATACAGATACGAATATTCGCGGATATCGAATAATAATCTCATGCCTAATGCCATCTGTCCCGTTGGCCACTGTCCATTATATTTGAATATCTTATTTGCTTGAATGGCAAAAAAATAACCGGGTTGGGTTTTTGGGTTAATGGGCCCGCTTATCCAATGTTTCTAATGGGTAAGTGAATGTTAATCACCAACGTAACTGAAGGCCCAAGGGCCAATTAACTACTCGTAACGTAGAGTCTGGTGGACTATGTATATATATCCAAGCCGTACATCGAATCGACCCAACAAATAAAACCAAAATCTATAAAGATTAGTTATAAGTTAATTACGCATTTTTTATTTGTAATATCAAGTGTCTAAAATTGTGGTTTATTCTGACAAAAAAAGAATTAGAACTGTACTTTTATTTTTCCTTGTACCTGGACACTTTTAAAGATTAATACATTTTTTATAAAAAGTTTTAAAACAATACTTGACGAGTTGATGAACAAATAGGTATTGTTATTAACTTATTACAAACAGAGCGGACTGGATGGGAAAAAAAAAACTAATTTCTGATTAAAGTTACTTGCTTATTCCTTTTCATAAGATCTAAAATGTTAAAATCCAAGACGTAAGATGGAAACAAAAAGTGAAAAGTGATTTAAGGGGTCATTTGGGATTTGAGAAGTTTCTTCGTCCAAAATCATTGCATGAGTTGAATAGATCTGGGATTAAAGCTGCCAATATAGACAGAGGATTCGGTAGTGATTGAAGCAAAAGCCCAGCAGGCCATTAGGCAATCACCAGTTTCCAAGACAGAAGATAGTGTAAGACCACTTATGACACAACTTTGTCTTCACTATCATCATCTTCTTCTTCTACTTCTTCTGCTACTACTTTTGTAGGCTTGTCGTTTTATCATAACTTGATTGACAAGACTATATGACCTATATATCTTATTTTATCATTGCTCTCTATATTTCTTCTTTTAATTATTACTTCAAAAAAAAATCAAAGGTTTATTATCCCAAGTAATAAAAATAATTAGTTGTGATAATGTGAATATAATTAGTGAATATTACATGTGAAACAAGCAGAACACAAGTAAAACTATTATACTTATGCTAAATTATTATTGGTTTAGTAGACTTTGTGTATACATGTTTTCTAGAAGGATGAGACAGTAGTATATGGAGTATGACCCATTTTTTGTGTGTGCAATTGGTGCATCTGTATATAAACTTATGATATAAAAGATATATATGAATTGGGTCACTATCTTTCTAAACAGTTTCAAATATATGCTTCAGTCAAATTGTATGAAACGATGCTATTATAAAATAAATAATTTTGAAGAAGCATAAGATGCAAATTGTACCATCGCAAGTGAAAATCCAAACTCCTTGTGAAAATCAAACATGTGAAACTAAGCTTCTACAGTTCTACCACCTGTAGAAGTATAAGAATTGTATATTGACTCTCATAATAATCGTGTTCCCTTTATTTTTAACAATTCCAATTAGATCAATAACCGTGAGTCATTTTTATGATAAGGATGGAATGATATTTGGGTGATAAATGTCCCCCATCTTAGCTATGTCATAAAAGAATTATTCTCCTATATATGTATGTATTATCAGAAATAATCCATCAAAAGTTTTGAGATTCCTGTCTACGAAAATAAAATTTCCCACTTACTAAAAAGAACTCCTTTTCTACTTGAAGAGAACCTAAAGCTTTATTCCCAAAGTTCATTTGAGTTTGGGCATTTTCAGCGAATCATTGAAGAGATGCTTCTCTTCTTCATCACAAGAAAAAATTGACATCTCATTTGATTCAAGGTTGTGTATACCGGTTGATCTGATTTTTCAATCTGTACTTAAACCGGTTAATAGTCGTCTAACATAGACACGTGAAAAAGCAAATAAATATTTGTTGTTTTAAGTAGTATAATACTGCGTTTACTTTCTTAAATCTAGTTTTTATCATAAGATAATATCTAAAAGAGAATGCAGAAAAGATTAGCATAAAATGTGAGATTCGCTGCCATTTAGGAAGGACCTGTATACCAATATATACTGCAAATAATATAGAACATTGGTTCCTCCAAGTGTTTGTGTCTAGACATATGTCAACCCACTTCTTAAAAAAGATTAAAGTCCCTTTTGTTGTTGCTTAAAGCACCTGATATTTTTAATCAATATATATGTATTAAAAATTGGTTAGCGGGATGAAGATATATATTCGACAAGAACAATACTGCTTGCTCCTATAAACGCAGACCAATAATTCACAGTTATTACTATTTAATATTTTAGATATTTGAATATGGTAGGATCAATCTTGTGGTGGTGACATGCACCAACAAAACGAATATATAATACCTTTTTTTTGTGTCACATAAGTTTTTATAATGAAGCACTGAATAATACGAAACACGACTACACAAACATGAGTTTAGATAGAAGAGTAAAAAAAAAAAACAAAGGTCATATGAACATAATAGCGTGGGGACCGTGGATCACAGAAGGGTCTGTTGAATACTGAACCGGTGAGTTGAGTGAGCGTTAGTTGTGTGAATGGGGAAGACAAATACAAATGAAGAGCGTTGACTCTTGGTAAAATTTTGTCTCTTTAGGAAAAGGACACAGACAAGCTTTCTATACGGGCCAATTAGAAATATAGGCCCTACTTCTAATTAAAGCCCATTTACTCCTCTTTTTTGTCTTCTTCTTATTCCCTCTTTATTTTTCCCATCACGTGATGACAATCAGCCCAAAAAAAAAACGCCGTCGGATGCCGTTGACAAGACGGCGACACAGAAGAAAAGAAGAAACGACAACCACAGGCTCTCTCTCTCTCTCTAGAGAACGTAACGTTAATAGTCCTCTCCTTGTCTGTCGCATTTATTAACGGTCGGATCAACGCCGTCAGTGTATATCTCTACCGTTTCTTCTCCCGTTAAATGTTAAAAATAATCGCCGTGAATTTAAAAATTCTGATTTATAGAAGCCAACAAAGTTGTGTCAGAATCAGAAAGACTTTTTACAGATAAGAAGAAACGACGACGTTTCCGTTTTTCCATGTCTAAAGACTAAATTTAGTGTTAGTAGTAGTAGTAGTGGCGGCTACATTTGTTCTTCAGTAAAAAGTACCTTTTGAAGTGTAAATAATCCTAATTTTACACATTTTCCCAGTGGATTTTTGGGTTTGAATAGTCACTAGTACAAATTCTCAGCAATATTACTGATCAATTGTTGTTATTAAAGAAAAATGAGAAACTAAAATGTATGTTTGACTTGTAGTTCGTAGTCTTACCTGCAGATGTTCTAGAGAAAGCTTGGATTGTACTTGCCTTCACTTGAATGTTCGTTTAATTTCTATTCAAATTATCCGATTAGTAGACAGTAGTAACCATGACAAAAACTTACAAGATCATTTGAAGAAGAACAAAATACAATAAAAGGGTTTCTAATTTGGCGCATTATTTTTTTATAATAATAATTTCTATGTATAAAGTCACATAAAAGTATTTAGTATTTATTCTCTCTTTGAAAGTCTTGGGGGGGTATTTAGAACAGTACCACTTCGATTCTCTTCTTCATCTTCTTCTTCATAATATGCCATTGTTCATCACTCTGTGTCCTATCGCATAACACTCACGCTAACTTATTATTCTCTCTCTCTCTCTGAGAGGACATCTTAAAAAAAAAAAAAAAAACATGGCGATGAGACTTTTGAAGACTCATCTTCTGTTTCTGCATCTGTATACTACTCAGCTTTACGTTATCTCTTTCTTCTTTGTATTCTTCTCAACATGCTTAGCTTACACTGATATGGAAGTTCTTCTCAATCTCAAATCCTCCATGATTGGTCATAACGGCGACGGTCTCCATGACTGGATTCACTCACCTTCTCCGGCAGCTCACTGCTCTTTCACCGGCGTTTCATGTGACGGCGAAGCTCGAGTTATCTCTCTCAACGTCTCCTTTACTCCTTTGTTCGGAAAAATCTCACCGGAGATTGGGATGTTAAACCGTCTGGTGAATCTAACATTAGCAGCCAACAATTTCACCGGTGAATTACCATTGGAGATGAAGAGTCTAACTTCACTCAAGGTTTTGAACATCTCCAACAATGTAAACCTCAGCGGAAGCTTCCCTGGAGAGATGGTTAAAGCCATGGTTGATCTTGAAGTTCTTGACGCTTACAACAACAATTTCACCGGTACGTTACCACTAGAGATTTCAGAGCTCAAGAACCTCAAACATCTCTCTCTCGGTGGAAACTTCTTCACCGGCGAGATTCCTGAGAGTTACGGAGATATCCAAAGCCTAGAGTATCTCGGACTCAACGGAGCTGGACTCTCCGGTAAATCTCCGGCGTTTCTATCTCGCCTCAAGAACTTGAGAGAAATGTATGTCGGATACTTCAACAGCTACACCGGTGGTGTTCCCCCGGAGTTCGGTGGTTTAACGAACCTTCAGATCCTCGACATGGCGAGTTGTACACTCACCGGAGAGATCCCAACGAGTTTAAGTAACCTGAAACATTTACACACTCTGTTCCTACACATCAACAACTTAACCGGACACATACCACCAGAACTCTCCGGTTTAATCAGCCTCAAATCTCTCGATTTATCAATCAACCAGTTAACCGGAGAGATACCTCAAAGCTTCATCGACCTCGGAAACACCACTCTCATCAACCTCTTCAGAAACAACCTCTACGGTCCAATACCAGAGTTCATCGGAGAGTTACCAAAACTCCAAGTCTTCGAAGTCTGGGAGAACAACTTCACCTTACAGTTACCGGCGAATCTTGGCCGGAACGGGAATCTGAAAAAGCTCGACGTCTCTTATAACCACCTCACCGGACTTATCCCCATGGATTTATGCAGAGGCGAGAAGCTAGAGATGTTGATACTCTCTAACAACTTCCTCTTCGGTCCAATCCCAGAAGAGCTTGGTAAATGCAAATCGTTAAACAAAATCAGAATCGTCAAGAATCTTCTCAACGGAACTGTACCGGCGGGGCTTTTCAATCTACCGCTCGTTACGATTATCGAACTCACCGATAATTTCTTCTCCGGTGAACTTCCGACGACGATGTCCGGCGCTGTTGCCGACCAGATTTACCTCTCTAACAACTGGTTCTCCGGCGAGATTCCTCCGGCGATTGGTAATTTCCCTAATTTACAGACTCTGTTCCTAGATCGGAACCGATTCCGCGGCAGTATCCCGAGAGAGATCTTCGAATTGAAGCATCTATCGAAGATCAACACGAGTGCGAACAACATCACCGGCGTTATCCCAGATTCAATCTCACGCTGCACTACTCTAATCTCCGTCGATCTCAGCCGTAACCGAATCAACGGAGATATACCTAAAGAGATCAACAACGTGATTAACCTCGGTACACTTAATCTCTCCGGTAATCAACTAACCGGTTCGATCCCAACCGGAATCGGAAACATGACGAGTTTAACAACGCTAGATCTCTCTTTCAACGATCTCTCAGGGAGAGTACCACTAGGTGGTCAATTTATGGTGTTCAACGACACTTCCTTCGCCGGAAACACTTACCTCTGTTTACCTCACCACGTCTCATGTCCAACACGGCCAGGACAAACCTCCGATCGCAACCCCCCCGCGTTGTTCTCACCGTCGAGGATCGTAATCACAGTTATCGCAGCGATCACGGGGTTAATCCTAATCAGCGTAGCGATTCGTCAGATGAACAAAAAGAAGAATCAAAAATCTCTCGCCTGGAAACTAACCGCCTTCCAGAAACTCGATTTCAAATCCGCAGACGTCCTCGAGTGTTTGAAAGAAGAGAACATAATCGGAAAAGGCGGAGCTGGAATCGTATACCGTGGATCTATGCCAAACAACGTTGACGTCGCGATCAAACGACTCGTTGGTCGTGGCACTGGGAGGAGCGATCATGGATTCACGGCGGAGATTCAAACTTTGGGAAGGATTCGTCACCGTCACATCGTGAGGCTTCTAGGTTACGTAGCGAACAAGGACACCAACTTGCTTCTCTATGAGTACATGCCTAATGGAAGCCTTGGTGAGCTTTTGCATGGATCTAAAGGTGGTCACCTCCAATGGGAGACGAGACATAGAGTAGCCGTGGAAGCAGCGAAGGGCTTGTGTTACCTTCACCATGACTGTTCACCATTGATCTTGCACAGAGATGTTAAGTCCAATAACATTCTTTTGGACTCTGATTTTGAAGCCCATGTTGCTGATTTTGGGCTTGCTAAGTTCTTAGTGGACGGTGCTGCTTCTGAGTGTATGTCTTCAATTGCTGGCTCTTATGGATACATCGCCCCAGGTTAGTTATTTGGATTAGTAGGACGAACCAAGATGTTATATACAATAAGGTATTATTATCACAAGATATGCTCTAACCACATTTTGTTTTGTTTGACAGAGTATGCATATACCTTGAAAGTGGACGAGAAGAGTGATGTGTATAGTTTCGGAGTGGTTTTATTGGAGCTAATAGCCGGTAAGAAACCGGTTGGTGAATTTGGAGAAGGAGTCGATATAGTTAGGTGGGTGAGAAACACGGAAGAAGAGATGTCTCAGCCGTCGGATGCCGCTATTGTTGTTGCGATCGTTGACTCGAGGTTGACTGGTTATCCGTTGACCAGTGTGGTTCATGTGTTCAAGATTGCAATGATGTGTGTGGAGGATGAGGCCGCAACAAGGCCTACGATGAGGGAGGTTGTGCACATGCTCACTAACCCTCCGAAATCCGTGGCTAACTTGATTGCGTTCTAACCCAAGCAAGATAAATGAAAAATAAGATGTGTAATGTGGCGATAATTTTTTTGGGTGGTGTTCTTATTTATGGTTTTAAATACTCTCGGTTTGTATATTTGTTGTGTTTCAATTTGTATATTACCTCTTATGTGTTCTTAGTCTACGCGAGTATGTAATGTAATCAATATGCTTATTGCTAATGGCTTTAAACTTACACTACTCTTCTTTCAAAATGTATAAAATAAAAGATTGTGGTCTTTGGTTCCAACACCTAGATTTTTTAGAATTATCCATATCTATGTGAAATAGGGTCTTTTCTAAACGCATGTTTCTGTTAGCTTCCAACATGATGTCATGCTGCGCACTTGACATTTCCTACTAAAGTATTTTACCTGTACATGGCACAGAACCAAAAAAAGAAACTTATCTAGTGAAACACGGAAGCTATCAGATTCATCTTAGATAAAATGACTAGTTTTTATTTGTATTGAGTTCTTGGTGCTCACCTCTTTAAGATGTAAATTGTACCAATGCAACTACATTTTTACAAGCAAGGAGAATCACCTCAGGGTCATAACCCCTATTGTAGTTTCTACTCATCAAGCAAAACTGATGCAGCGAGATATTTGGAAATCAAAAAACACACATAAACTAAGAATCGAAAAATCCACAGATACCAAAAAACAAAGAAGGGTGTCAGCGTTATGTTCATTAACAACAGAACTCAACCTGTATATCATCTGTAACTATCTACAAGAGCAAACAAACATGCTACAGATCGAGGATGATGCTGAAGCCTACTGTATACATAAAAGAAATGGAAGTGATGGATTGCATTTCACTAGCAGAGGTGAGAAGAAGACGAGACACACACAGAGTGACAACATAGAATCCAAGAGAGATCCAAACTCTACTACTGTCATCTCACAAAACATTCTTCATTGCATTTCAGGTTCTAACAAAATCCTTAAGAAGCATATACACTAGATCAAAAAGGCTTTTCATGATATGCTTCCGTTCATATAATACAATACCGGTACAAACTCTTGATCCAATACCAATTTTTTTTAGAAACAAGAAACATGTATCTATCATATCACTAACAAATTTTACAAATATATATCAATACAAAAACAAACAAAAGAACCTCCCTAACTTCAGAGTAACAAGAACAACACCTTATTCCTCATCATCTATTATACACGAAACTTATATCTAATAATACATGTTATCACCTACTTCACCTGCAAACTTTTTTTTTAAAGAAAGGAAAAAAAAAAAAAAAACAGTCAAAAAAGGGAAAAGTTTAAAGTATATGTACTCAGAAAGCGCCGTAGGGAATGTGTTGCGGAAGCCTAAATCGAACTTGTGAAGCAGGCGACCTAACCGCAACACCGTGCCAGCAAATCCCTCCTTTACAACTACTCCCACCACCACCGTCGTGATGATGACGGTGGTTGAGACTAAGATCCTCCTCAACACCAACACGATTGTACCTCGAAACCGCTTCCGCTGCTCTACGAGACACATCCCAAGCGAGCGTAACCGCCAGCAAAACTCCTACCGCCGTAATCGAAACAACGACGACGAATCCAGCGCTGAAACTCTTCCCTGTGATCAATCCGTAAGCCTTAATCGCGATAATCACCGCCACGTAGATCGTCGCGAGATTCCCGAGAACCGCGTCGGATAACGCCATGAGACACATTAGGATACGAAATATCTCCTCCGTCGCCCGTGAATTTTTTTGCACCGCTTCTTCTTCGTTGCGGTGCGGTGGGAGAGAGGGAAGCTTTAACAGAAAGTGAGAGAGAAGAAGGAGAGAAAAAAAGCGAAATTGTGGTTGATGTTGAAAACTCGAATTGGCGTAATCCTTTGTTCAAAGGGAATGAAATTTTTTACTAATATACCCTTCTCGAGATATTTTGTTCTCTTTTTCTATGGCTACTGTGAGAAGAGTTTGCTGATACCCTTAACCCTCGTGCATAAAACGACACCGTATCTTCTGGTTTGGTGAGACTCGCCATGCCACGCACGCACTACAATTATGGGTGTGTATGACATTCATTCACCATTCACGCATGTCACTGTCATCAGACTCTTTCTATATTCCTGTGGTCAAAACTTAATCATGGGCTTCAAAATGGTTTCTAATGGGCCTCTTAATAGGCTCCAATTCTAGACCCATCTTTGATCTTTAAGCTTTCTTCTAATGAGAAAAGTGTTTTCCTAACTATGAGATAGAGATTAAGGCAATGTGTCTTCATATTCCATGATGGCTTTATTCTTATGATATTTTTGTCAAATCATATGCAGTGAAATAGACACTTGGGTTATATTTATAGGTTCACTCCCACTAATAAATCAAAGGCATCATCATCATCAACTCACCGTTAATTAATATTATCTGTTCTCTAATCTTTTTCAGCTAGTGGCTACCACCACAAATCCCTTTTGAAAAATGTATAATAATTGAGAATTTCTTATGGCTATCATATGCGTTTGTAAAGTCAAATTATTATTAAATATAGCGGTTGAGACAAGACCAAGAAATGTATGTAGTACTAGTTGTATTTTTATTCATTTTATGGTTCCGAATGGCCAACGCAGCATCAGATAACAAACAAATGAAATATTCCCCATCTGTATATATTAGTGTACATGATAATAATAATCTTCTCTAAGCCTAATTTATATTAAAAATCAAACAAATTTTCTGACCTCCTCAACCAGCAGCAGCCCACGTGTTTCTCACCCAAAAAATAAGAATCCTCCCATGAAGGGTTTACTTACTTCTGTTGATTCCAGGTAAGGAGCTTTTATGAGAGTGATTGATCATTACCTTTTTTTTCTCAGCTATGACTCGATCCGACGTCGTTCTGAGGTAAGAAAAGGTTTACATGGGCCGAAACGAGATAAGGCTGATGGCCCACAACGTCCTGATTCAGTGTTTTACGCGGGAGAAAGAAAAAAAGTTAGGTCAAAAGAGCGACCACATCTGACAAAAGGCCAGCGCAAGAGTGACTGTGATTCCACATAACGAAGAAACATGACAACTGGACGGTGATCCTTTGTTCTGATCCAAAGCTCCTTCGTATATCATCGATGTATCCACCGGCGACCACGTCGTACTACTACTACTACTATCTCCGGTCGTTCCTGATGGCGTCGTCGTTTTAGGATCTGGGCTCTGATCTTGTGATGATTTTTGACTGCCAAACAAAAACAAAATCATAGCCGTTCAATACATGTGTAAGTGATTCTGCCACGCGTCCCCTCGAGATTGGACATGATATTAACAAAAAAATCTCACTGGACCGTTAAAGATCCACATCCCAATAAATCTATCCACAATTCGAGGATGGTTATAAAACAAAATTTGTAAATAAAATAAAAACAAATCGTAAAGAACACACTTTTTTTTTTTTTTTTTTGCAGTATAAAGCAAAGTCCTATCCTATTGTAGTAGTAGATTAGTAGTAGTATTTTATTTCCAGCTAGTATATAATTGACAAAAAAACAAAAATCACAGTTACTTCAATTGCACGGTAAACAAAAAAGGTAATTAATTAATGGTTAGTAAATATGTTGTCTGATGTAATTGATGAAACTACCCTTACACCTAACCTTTATTCATAAGCAAAACTAAAAAAATAAAAGGGTAAGAAGGGAAATAATCATAACCTGGTGTTAGGAGAAGGGCAAAACGTGATGACGTAATTAGGGGAGTCGGCGCATGTGAAGGTACTACTCTGATCATCGTAAGCGTAGCTGTAAGCACGTGGGCACGCGGTTTTAAACACCACCGAGTACGACGACGGTTTACACGTGTCAGGCGTACCGAAGGCGCCGCTGCAGCAATACTCCGGCGTACGGAAAGCTTCGCACGCGCTTTTGCACCCCATGGATTGTTTCCCACCGCCGTCCAAACTCGTCACTTTAAGCTCCGACGGACACGAACCGTTCAGATCCACGACGCATCCCGTGCTGCTACAGTTCAAACCCGAGCCTCCTTGAGGAACCACCAGCATCGGGACGTTGTAACCGTCGACGAGACTCACGTCGTAGAAATCGAGACCGCCAGATCCGTCTAGCGTGAACTCCGCTAGCGTAGCGGGAGGCGTCGCGCCTGATCCGGAGCACTCGACGGTACCGGATCCGCAATCTCCGGTGATGCAAGTGAATTTACCACCGTCGGTGTCGGTGTCGGTGGTGCATTGAGTTCTTCCCCAGAAACGTCCGCCCCATGAAGTCGGAGCGTTGATGGTTCGCTCTTCCCCTTTTTGGAGTACGAATCCGGTCGTCGGAAGCGGTGGAACTCCGGCGTTTGATAAAAGTCCAGGCCAGACTGTGTATTCGCATTTGTTCACCATTACGAAGCTCGTTGATCTAACTCCTGTGAATTTACATAATACCCAAAAAATCAAATCATCATACTATAGTTACAGTATTTATTAAAATCATTACTTAAATCGAAGATTCGTACCAGAAACGAACACATGGGAGAGGATAAGTAAGATCAATGGCAACGGAAGAGCCATTGGAACAAAGAAGAAGAAGAATATTTGTTAAGGATCTTAATGCTCTGTTTCGTCTTCTTCTTCTTTGTTGTAGTTTTATTAACAGAGGAGTCTGAGAGAGCGAAAGAGAGATGAAGAAGACGATGTGTGATTTATAGAGGTAGCATATTCCGTTCGCTTTATCTCTCTGTTGGTAAGAATCAGGTGTATGTGTTGGTTGGTGGCTTATGGTACGCCAGCTTACGTGGTTACACCTAATTGGTTTATAAACCTTTTAATCTCAAAAAACAAAATAAAATGTATATATATTTTATAGTTAATAGCTAGTTAGTATAGACATAATTATAAGCACTATACGATAATGGGTTAGTCTGATTCGAGAATAGTTAAATTACCACTAATTGTGAGTTTGATTGATAAATTTTCAACGAAAATATCCAACTACCTTTTGACCTTCACTTTTGATTTTAAAAGTATCTACAAAAACGTAAAGTAATTCATATAGTTTTTCAATATTCTTTTTTAACTTTACTGTATAATTACGCGATTAAGATTTGTAAACCACGTAGACGTGCAAAAAGGAGTATAACATTCTTTCTTTTTATCCATGATTTTATAGGAATTTTCAGTAGGGATTGATTATGTGATTTCATCGTAACAATAAGAACTTAAGAAGGGTCTAGTACAAAATATGATGACGAGTTAATCCAAGAGTCCAAAACCATATGATTTTATCAAACTATCACTTCATTTTAATTAACAACTAGCTAGGTACGACTAGTGGACGTTTCAACGTCTTTCATGATAGTCGCGGGCCCTGTAAAATTATATTGGAGGAACCATATAATATCTTCCTTGTAATAAAAATGTTTTGTGTGCAACGAACGACATACACAACAGACCCAAAAATTGTGTACTGTACATATATGTGCTAGATATTTCTTCTTCTCAAAAGTTAAATTGTTGTTACTTTTTACTGTTTTCAAAAGACGTGGTGTGTGAACTGTGAAAGATTAAAGAGGATGTAAAAAATGTGATTAAATAGTTTTTCAATAATTGCTTGCGTTATTTTATTTTGTAGGACTGAATAACGACCGTTTTTGTAATTTTGTATTCAGAGAGGTCACATCCACTTTACAATATTTCGTAAGCCATCGTCTTCCCCTCACGTTTTTTTTTTCCTTTTCGCCCGTCAGTACAATAAAATCTTATGCGTATGTCTAATTAATAAGATACGATAAAATATTTAATGGACCTCTAAAGTTTAGTATAATGAATAAGCCCAGCAGAATTTTATCAAACGCACAAATGTGTTTCCCATAAATTAGGTTGAAAATGCAGACTGCATGAACTCTTATAAGCATATTCAATATTCAGAGCACGAAATAAGGGTTAACTCAAACAACCAAATGATGGTTATCATCGAATTAATATATCGTTTCAAAGAAAAAATGTAGCTAATTTCTTGCCTCGAACACAGCACAAACATCTCAACGATCCTTGATTTCCAATTTTCCATAGATATATATTTTTCGTAAGTCAATCTTTCGCAATGAGACATGTAGTTGTTGAGGTGTTGGTTCTGACTTTTTTGGTCGTCTTGGATATGAGCTATGCGTTTGCACCTATCGTATCGTACCAATGGGTCGTCTCTTATTCTCAACGTTCCATTCTTGGAGGCAACAAGCAGGTTCCATCGATGATTCGTTTTATGTTTTTGTATTTGTTTTTTTTTTAAAGTATGATTTTAAGTCGTTATATATGAAATCATACATGATCAATCAACAGATCATAGTGATCAACGACATGTTTCCTGGACCGATCCTTAATGCAACAGCAAACGATATCATCATCGTCAACATTTTCAACAACTTGAACGAACCCTTTCTTATGACATGGTAAATATTTCACACTTAAATAGGTGTGTTTTTGTATTGGTTTTGGTTTAGCCATATTTGTTATCAAAACCTGTATAAATAAAAATTAAAGGAATGGATTACAATTGCGGAAGAACTCGTGGCAAGATGGAGTTCGAGGGACAAACTGTCCCATACTACCGGGGACAAATTGGACGTACAGTTTTCAGGTGAAGGATCAGATCGGAAGCTACTTTTACTTTCCGTCGCTTCTACTTCAGAAAGCTGCCGGAGGATACGGTTCTATTAGAATCAATACCCCGGAACTTGTGCCGGTTCCGTTCCCAACGCCCGACTCTGAATACGACATCTTGGTAGGAGATTGGTTCTATGCCGACCATACGGTAAGTTTTGTTTTTATTTACCGTATACCAATTACCATCCAAACTCCAAAGTAATCTCCTATATTTTTTTTTTAACAAATATATATTTACTTGTACTAAATTGATAATTTATGTGCTTAATGAAAAAAATTGTGGATTAACTAAAAAATGTTATGTAGTTTTTTTTTTTGTAAAAGATGTTTGGGTTGATTTGCATAACACAAGTAATTTGTTTTGAAAAATATTTGATGAAAGGATATGAGAGCTTCACTTGACACCGGTCACAGTTTGCCAACTCCTGATGGTATTCTTATTAACGGGCGTGGTCCTGAAGAGACCTTCTTTGTATTTGAACCAGGTGAGTTATTTTCTTAATATGTTACGCTATGTCTATATGTCATATGTCATACTCTAATAGTCTAATAACACACCAATGTATCTTTTGTTTTGTGCTTAATGGCAGGTAAAATGTATAGGCTAAGAATATCAAACGTGGGTCTCAAAACATGCTTAAATTTCAGGATCCAAGACCATGATATGCTTCTAGTTGAGACAGAGGGTACGTATGTTCAGAAACGTGCTTACTCTAGCCTGGACATCCACGTGGGTCAATCATACTCTGTTCTCGTCACCGCTAAAACCGACCCGGTTGGAATTAACCGAGCCTACTACATATTGGCCACAGCCCGGTTCACTGATTACTACCTTGGCGGTATAGCTTTAATTCGATATCCCAACTCCCCCCTCGACCCGGTCGGATCAGTTCCACTCGCACCTGCTTCGTGGGATTACGCTTCCTCAGTTGAACAAGCCCAATCCATCAGGTATTCTCGGATCAGTTTTTAGTTTCATATTCTTAATCAATAAAGTAATTAGTGTATGTGTGACCCCACAGAATGGACCTAAACGTTGGAGCGGCAAGAACGAACCCACAAGGTTCGTACCACTACGGACGTATAAAGGTAGCCAGAACGATATTATTACACAACGACGTCATGCTATCGTCCGGCAGACTCCGTTACACAATAAATGGTGTTTCGTTTGTCTACCCCGAAACACCGTTAAAGCTCGTTGACCATTTCCAACTAAATGACACGATCATCCCCAACATGTTCCCGAATTACCCTACCAACAAAACACCGAGTTTAGGCACCTCAGTGGTCGATATACGTTACAGAGATTTCGTCCACATCGTGTTCCAGAATCCCCTGTTTGAATTGCAGAGTTACCACATCGATGGTTACAATTTCTTCGTCGTCGGGTAAAAATTACATGTCATAATCGAAATCATGTCTAGTCATATGATTAATTAGGTGTACTAATCTTTATTTGAGTTGATGTTAGATATGGATTTGGAGCTTGGTCTGAGAGCAAAAGAGCTGGATATAACTTAGTGGATGCTGTTTCACGATCAACAGTTCAGGTTAAATCAAATCATAAGCTTCGTTATTAATGTATTAGAATTTAGACTAGAGAATTTAGTTTGTTTTTTTTTTTCCTTTTTTGGGGTTTAGGTATATCCATATTCGTGGGCAGCAATACTAATAGCTATGGATAATCAAGGAATGTGGAATGTGAGATCACAGAAAGCAGAGCAGTGGTATCTTGGTCAAGAGCTTTATATGAGAGTTAAAGGTGAAGGACAAGAAGATCCTTCGAATATTCCGGTTAGAGATGAAAATCCGATACCGGATAATGTCATCCGCTGTGGCAGAGTTCTTTAATAATTAATTATTTTCAATAATTAAAAAAAAAAACAGAAAAAACGGTTAAAACTTTTAAGAAATTAACTTTTATAATCATCAAAGTACTATTGGGATATCGGTGCATCACTAGAATCAGACGACCATTGTGAGAAGTTCCACTACTGCACGATGCCGTTTTAGTTAAAAGGCTTGCATAATTGTTATCTACAAAACCGGCCCAGCCCAGGTCTGTTTTGACTGAATCTATATTTGTCACATCAGTTCTGTATGATTTTACTTGTATCAATAGGAAAACGATAGAAACGTGCTCCCATATCCTCTATGTTCCCTTCAGTGACATTTTTACAAGAAGTTGGGAGCAAGTAATTTTACCAAGAACAAATGGTTGGAAACAAGAATATGTTTAAAAATAAAAATAAAAATAGGATCGTTTTTTTTTTACAAGTTCAATTATTGATATTGACGTTACGTATAAAAACAGTAGATCGATCTTGACATAAAAATAAAACCAAAATAATTGGATCAAATCTCAGATCTTACTACAGTCTAAATCTATCTAGCTACATGTGCTATGACATTATTATTATTTTTCTATATGAGTACATATAATTCTTTTTATTTTGTTTTGTTATCAGTATTTGCATGATAGATCCAAACTCAATTGGTGTGAGGATATTTTTATACTATGATAATTCAACCGATTTTCAAATTTCAATTATTGTGTTTTATCGTTTACGTAGAAATAGACATATGTATTCAAGATCTCCAGATCGTTTATTACATCTAGCTACATGTGCTATGTCACTTATAAACAACCAAGAGACTTGGGTTCGTATCCCACTGGGTGTGAATAAATTTATGAAGTTTGACAAAAAAAAAACAACAACTAAGAGACTCAAGACAAGTTATTGAATACATTTCGCACCCATCTTGTAATGCATGAGTATATGTTACTGTTTTTATGGTTATAGTTCAAAAAGTAGAAGACTCGTCATTAGTAGATTCGAAAACGAGTCTAATAAGTAACAGCCATAATGTGATTTCTTCTCTATCAATATAGACATTTTTAATTGGTGAAAATATTGATTTTCTTTTTGGCTCATTTCAGACCATGATTTATTTGGAACTTTAAGAAAATCTAACAAAGTCCAAAAGCAAAGAAAAGAGCTTAAACAATAATATGGATGTTAATTAAAATCTGTAATAGTCAATAGTAAAATTTAATGATATTATCTAAATAAGAAGAAAAAGATATCACATTTATTTTTAATATATAATTCCAAATCATCTTAAATAAAATTAATTATATATTGGTATGATGTAGTATTATTCATTTTCCTTTCAAAGAATTTTCAATATCAAGGTTTTTATCTTTTTTTTTTTTTTTTGAATAAACGATATTTGGTATATAAATAAAATATTAGGTTGCAGTCAAAAAAAAACAGAGAATAAAGAAACAGGGGAAGAAGAAGAAACGGTTATAGCTGGCAAGATCCATCTTCTTCCCCCACTCTGTCAACTTTGTCACTCTCCCGCTTCTCTCTCTCTCGCCTTCTTATTCTCTTCCTCTTCTCTCGTCTCAGATCTCAAATCTTTATCGATCATCATGAGGGAGATCCTTCACGTTCAAGGTGGCCAATGCGGTAACCAAATCGGTTCCAAATTCTGGGAAGTAATCTGCGACGAACATGGTGTTGATCCCACGGGACGTTACAACGGTGACTCCGCTGATCTCCAGCTCGAACGTATCAACGTTTATTACAATGAAGCATCTGGTGGTAGATATGTTCCTCGTGCTGTTCTCATGGATCTTGAGCCTGGTACTATGGATAGTATCAGATCCGGCGCCTATGGTCAGATATTTCGTCCTGATAACTTCGTTTTTGGTCAGTCTGGTGCTGGTAACAACTGGGCGAAAGGTCAATATACCGAAGGTGCTGAGCTCATTGATGCTGTTCTTGATGTTGTTCGTAAGGAGGCTGAGAACTGTGATTGCCTTCAAGGTATTAATCTCTCTCAATCATTGATTTAGTTTCCATTGTTTATATCTCGTGACTCTTGAGTGTTGCATGTTTCGTAACCGATGATCTCCATTTCACTTGTTTTTTCTATGTTCATGAATCTTGATCATCCTCGCATTACACTTGATGATCTCTTTGAAATCTTGTTTTTGATATGTTTCTCTTCATTGATCTCATCAAGAACATGATCCTTCGATGTTGTTTTGCTCGTGGAGTGAGTCGGTGCTTATGTTTCAATAATTCATATTGTATTCAAGAATCAGATTGTTAATTACTGTTGAGACTGAGCTGTTACCACTTAATGATTGACCAGCAATTAGATTTTGTCTACTTTCTTTTAACAACATTGAATCTAAAAGACAATATCCTAATTTGGCGGTAGTGTTATTGTGGCCCCTAATGTTTTGTGACAGTGGATCAAAAGTTATAATATCACGTGAGCCTTAACCATATCAAATTTTTTAATCAGTACTTTAGAGAATACTATTGTGTTGACTCTATCGAGGTGAAACAGATCATATTTGAGAGATGATTGAATAGGAAAATGGGTCATGATTGGCTTCATATAGAATAACATCTCAATACTTTTTTGGATTTGGTCTGGACATAAAAGACAAGTCCTTTATCAAACCTACCATTTGGACTATGTTTAGTTTCAAATAAGTGACATTACGGATACATTGTTACAGGGTTTCAAGTATGCCACTCTCTCGGAGGAGGCACAGGTTCAGGAATGGGAACTCTGTTGATATCAAAGATCCGTGAGGAGTACCCGGACAGGATGATGCTCACATTCTCTGTTTTCCCATCTCCAAAGGTCTCAGATACAGTCGTTGAGCCTTACAATGCTACTCTCTCAGTGCACCAGCTTGTAGAGAACGCTGATGAATGTATGGTCCTCGACAACGAAGCTCTCTACGACATCTGTTTCCGCACTCTCAAACTCAGTACTCCTAGCTGTAAGTACCAAGTTTTGTGTCGAATAAAGCTAAATTAATGTTCTCTTGGTTCTTAAATTCTGAGACGATCATATATGTATGTACATTTGCAGTTGGAGACTTGAACCACTTGATCTCCGCAACAATGAGTGGAGTGACTTGCTCTCTACGGTTCCCTGGACAACTCAACTCTGACCTAAGGAAACTCGCCGTGAACCTAATCCCATTCCCACGTCTCCATTTCTTCATGGTTGGTTTCGCGCCTCTGACTTCCCGTGGCTCTCAACAGTACATCTCTCTCACAGTCCCCGAGCTGACGCAGCAAATGTGGGACGCCAAGAACATGATGTGCGCAGCTGATCCACGCCACGGACGTTACCTCACAGCCTCGGCCATGTTCAGAGGAAAGATGAGCACAAAAGAAGTTGACGAACAGATCTTGAACGTCCAGAACAAGAACTCATCTTACTTTGTTGAATGGATCCCAAACAACGTAAAGTCCAGCGTCTGCGACATCCCACCAACAGGAATCAAAATGGCTTCAACGTTTGTGGGAAACTCGACTTCGATCCAGGAAATGTTCAGGAGAGTGAGCGAGCAGTTCACAGCCATGTTCAGGAGAAAAGCTTTCCTTCATTGGTATACAGGAGAAGGAATGGACGAGATGGAGTTCACTGAAGCTGAAAGCAACATGAATGATCTCGTCGCTGAATACCAGCAATACCAAGATGCTACTGCTGATGAAGAAGGTGAGTACGAGGATGAAGAGGAAGAAGAAGTTTACGAATCTTGATTTCAAATTGAGAAAACAAACAAGCCCAATCTTGAAAGCTCTCTTTCTCTCTATGCCTACTACTACTACTACTACTTTGTGGTTCTCTTATTGTATTTGCCATTTGCATTGTTTGTAATAATAATTTGTCAATGTATCTCTCTTTTAAGCTCTCATAAATAAATAAAAAAGTATTCTTAGAATCCTTTAAAAACTGCATTTATAAAAATTATACACAACCAATACTTTTGCCTTTTTCCCAATGGAAACTTGCAATTTTGGTTGAGAATATTCGTATCAAAATCCTAGTACATTTTTCTGCTATATATCTAGGCACTAGGTAGGTAGAAAAAGCTCCCATAAAGAAAAGACAAAAAAGGTTACAATTTAGAAAATTACCCATCCCTACTTGAGTTGGTATGAGGAGATGAATCTAGTGTAAAGCTTCTTGGATCGAATCAAACCTAATCTTCTTTGTCTTGCTTGAGCAGCTGCTTGGATTTTACTTGCTGATGATGATGCCACTCTCTCAAAACCAACCAATGGGAAGATTCCGTTACCAGCTTCCTCTGCAGCTGGAAGAAGGTTCAGATCAATCCCGCTACGTCGTTCGATATCACTCACGTTAACCGTACGATGAACAGATATCAACGGTCGCAGATTTCGATCAACTCTAATGGGCTGGGCAATAAACCCAACTTGCGCCCTAAGTAAACCCATCTCCGCCTGTAATATTCATTCACAACATATTTTATCAAATATGGAAACAAATATTAATAAACCTTTACATTTCCCAAAAAAAAAAAAAAGGAAAAAAAAAAAGAAAACACCTCGAGAACAGAACAGGATGTGTTAAACTGTGAAGAAGATGTCTGGTTTTTCGTACAAAATTCTTCTTCTTTTAAACCTTTTTTAATCTGTCGACACTCAGATTGATTTATGCGAATTACATAATAATTTTATCAAACGATTTAAACCAGAAATAATAATAAGAACTTACGGTTTGAGAATTGATTTTCTTGGCCTCACCGGTTAAGCACGAAGAACTCGAATTACTTCCGAAATCGCCGACCGATTTAATCAGCGGAGAAGGAGAAGAAGAAGAAGAAGAAGAAGAAGAAGAAGAAGACCTCTTTTTAGTGCGACCCCATTTATGGAACAAAGGAGGAGAAGAATCAGAAGAGGAGGAGGAGGAGAATACAACAGGGTGCGAAAGTTGCAATAAGACTGAAGAAACTTCGTAGTCAATTCTATCGAAATAGGAATCTTCGTTCTTGCCTTTGCCTTTACCATAGTTATCTTCTTCCATTGATAGACTCTGTTTCTTCTTCTTCGACATTGTTGTGGTTTTTTTTTAGTAGTGAATGAGGGAAGAGACACGAGTGATTTTGTTTTCTGATAGACTCTGTCTCTTCTCTTCTCTTCGGCTGCTTGAAACGATTGGGTTAATAATATGAGAGAGATAAATCTTTTTCTGAAGATTTGGTTTCGTTTTATTTGTTTTTTTTTTCACATATCTCGTAGTGTTGATGGTCTAGCTTTATGACACGTGTCAGTACATTTTTTTTGTTTCTTATTTTTGATTTTTGGGTTTCTAGTTTTCGTTGTAATTAACTTTTTAGCCATTTAACATTTTTTTTTTGTCAATTTTGGAATTAAAAAAAATCGAATTAATCCCCAAAAATGCTAAGTTTGCTTTTATTTTCTAAACACAATATTATTTCTGATAATTTTCACAAACCTCACTAGATTTTGTTCTGATTAAAATAATGTTTGAAGTGATGCGTTTAACAAGTTAGTAATTTTTTTGTATAGTTTTTTTCTGTTTATAGAGAGAGTTTAGGTCACCAAGTTTCATTTGCTTGCTCAAAGAAATTTTGCTTCTATAAAAGAACCAAAATTCAAATATCTAATTATTCTATGTGTCCATTTATTTACCTAGGACATGTCAACGAACTGTGGTTACTAAGACCTGCAACTACTGCATAAAAAATGGGATATTTCGTCAAGTTTAAGACCTGATCCGAGTCTTGTACTAAAACAATCTGGTTTTGACTTGAGATTTTGGTTCAAGTGTTTTCCTATAAACAATGGATGACTATAGAGATAACATTCAACATTACCAGCCAATAACCAAATGATTTCTTTTTTTTTTTTTTTTTTTTTTTGCAAGAACTAAATGTTAACCATACAATATTTGTTAACATATATGCATTCAATTAGTAAGCAAACCATGTCCACTTAACTGCACTATTACTACATTCTACAACAGAACACAGCTCTTTCTTTTTATTTTTTCCTTTCTTTTTTTGAATAAAATGTAAAATTTATTCGAAAAAGGTTTTTACATCAAGTGCTTCTTTAGCTTTAAAACCTTGTTAAAACATTTGATAAAAAAAATCAAAGAGAGTACTTCCTTAGTGTGTGGCAAACCAGACCTCCAAACCTTGTTTCCCCATAGTTGCAACTGCAACCCACCCGATCTTAACTTGTAAACAATAGCAACTATGTAGAGGGCTCTTTCTTAGTCTCTACATAGTTGCTATTGTTTACGAGGGCTGTTGAGCCTAGGAGACCTCCTTAATGGCGTCTTTACTACAGGCCTTTCCTCCTTCTTACTAACCTTGTCTTCCAATTCAGCTACTTTAGCCATCAATCCTGAAATGATCCTATCTTTCTCATGATTAGATGATTGAAGCTGCTCCTGCATAGTTACAAGACTTAATATGTTCTTAGTAGCTTGTTTGATCTCCTCGTCTCTCCTCATTAACTTATCAGTGAATCCGCTTTCGATGCACTTGAATTGACTCCAAGCAAACCCGGATTATTGTACTAGTGTAGGTACCTCACATCCCCCTTCAAATTCAAGCTTCAGTTTCTTGAGTTTGTCTTCCAATAATTTACAATCCGCATCTCCACCAGAATCACTAGTTTCCTTCTGCCACAATACAAAAAAAAAAAAAAAAAGAAACATATTTTCAATCTCCTACAAATCGATAAGCATATGACAGAACTTTTAAGAAAACAAAAGTTGAAAACTTTAACATACATGTGTACTCAGAATGAGGAAATCAAACCAAGCTCTCAAGTAATCCAACTCTTTCTGAGCATGTTCTGAAATTTACAATAATATACAAAACAGTAAAGGAGCAAACTTTCTAAAAACATCATAATCATGTGAAAATCCAAACAAATTGCTCTCACCTAATTGCGATTCGCAAGACAAACGATCTCTTTCCTTGAATATATCGTAATTAGCGATCTCAACCCGCCGCATCATGTTCATGTCTTCAATTTCCTTTTTCATCTGAATAATCAAAGAGAAAATTACAAAAAATTCCTTATAAAAGTTTCTGAGTGTTTTTACTAAAATAACCCATAAATTTCTGGGAGACCTGATGCTTTTTTTTTTGGTTACCACTTACCAGAGAGAGTTTATCATTATAACTCTGAGCATCAGAGACCTGACGCTTAACCTGAGCTCGAAGCTTTTCTTCGTTTTTCCGAAGGATCTCGACCAAACTGTTGAAGATTATATTCCATTTCATCTCCTTATCTGAAGAATCTTTGGAACCCATTTAGAAGAAAGAAAAAAAAAACACTTTCCCGATGTTGAGGTTAGAGAGAGCCTGTGTTTCTAATCTAAACTAGTAAACTCGATCTACTCGTAACTGTTTTAATTCCCCTCCAATTAATGCACTATAATTAGGGAACGTGTTATGTTCAAATCATATGATTAGTAGTAGTGTAAGCCTAAATGCAATTTTTTTTTTTTTAATATTTTGATTTAGAGTTTAAAAAATATATGGGGAAGTGTAGTGTGGAAAAGAATCTAGAGGAAATTGTAAAAATAATCGATAGAAGTAGACTATTTTAAATAGTATTAATTCGCTTTCTGAAGATGATGAAGTGGTAACATTTATAGCATGAGTTTGAATTTTCAAAACATTCACACATTAGGATTAACAGTTTTTTTTCTTTTACCTTTTCTGAAAAATGGTTTCACAATACGAGAGGTGCTCATATGTGTCACAAACTCTTTTGTAACTTTGTAAACTCTTTTGTAAATTTGATACAATTTGATGATGATAAATAAACGTTAAAAAATGAGAAAAAAATAAAATAAAATAAACGTTAAAAAAAAAAAAATAATTAGGTTACTATTTTTTTTTAATCTCCCTATTTAAAAAGATTCTATCAAATCTAAAATTTATAAAAAAAATAAAAGTAAATTGGAATTACTTGATTTTCTCATTCTTAACTTCCTAACATGATCAATCCTTGGCGAACAAGCATATACAAATCATTAATAAACACACATTTCTCCATTTTACCTTGTAAAGATGTTTTCTTCCTTTCTGCCTCCTGAAGTAATTCTCAAAATCTTGTCTTTTCTTCCGGGCAAAACATTACAAACCCTCCGATTAGTTTCAAAGCAGTTTAACTCCTTAATCTCCGAACCCTACCTCCTCCGTCTCCACCACCGCCATGCCCTAAACTCCTTCTCTATCCTAACCGCCTTCACCGCCGGTTCCCACGGATCCCAAACCGTATATCTCAAACTCTTCCTCTTCACTAAACCCAACGACATTTCTCTCGCCGTTCTCACTGCTTTCAAAGCTTTTTACACAGACCGTCTCCCGGAAGCTTATCGTGAAAATGAGCAAACACTAAAACCCATCACAAAACGCTTCCTTGGAGAAAGAATCAGAGTCTTCTCTTCTAACCATCAGTTTATCTGTATCTTGATCGACAAGGAACATTTTCTATTCGACCCTATTAACCAAAAACTCCTAAAAATACCACAATCCTCCACATCTTCTTCTTCTTCCTCTTCTGTTGTCTCCTTCGGCTTCGTTTCCTCAACGTTACAATACAAAATCATCAGATTTTTCCTTCCTTATCACCCAATCTGCAAATTCGAGATACTCACTCTCACAATCACAGGAAGAAACTGCAATCATCATCTCGAGATCTCACCATGGAAATCACAAGAACAAGAGTGTCCTTACCTTCTAGAACCATACCCTCCAGCTCAAGCCGATGGGTTCCTTTATTGGATAACAAAAAATGTTCCACAGATCGTGTCTTTCTCTTTAGAACAAGAGAAGTTCTATGTTCTGCCTCCACCGCCATGTTTTGAAGACAACCGTAAGCACCGTTTTAGCTTATGTGGAATCAGAGGGAATCTCTGGGTAGTAGACTACAATTCTTTTGCACCAAAAATGGAGCTTTGGATGATGAAGAGTGGCTCAAATGGATATGCTTGGATCAAAATGCACAGTATCGAGCTCAAGAAAACATTCACCCTTTACTATCCAACGTTTCCGATCATGATTCATGATATACAATCTGATTGTGTGATCTTCCAGGTTCTGTTTCCGAGTAAGATACATATTTATTACACGAGCAAGAATGAAGTGGAGGACGTTGGGGGTATATCATGCGGAGAGTTACAGCTTTGTCATTATACTGATGGCCTTTTGTCTCTCTAATTTGTACTTGTGTTGTGAGATTAAAATCAAAGCTGTAATTTATCTTTTAAAAATATATTACAAAATCATTCATGTTTCCTTATGCTTTTGACTTTTTCTCTTTATTTTTTTTTAATATATAACAAAAGGTATAATAATTTTAGTGATTCATGAAACAGCCTAAAAACATAAAACAAGATATTCATACATTATTGTAAAACTGTCATTTGTACGCAACACACCAGTTACATCATGTAACACATATTGTAAAATAAAAATATAGTACATTATTTATAGTATTAAAGAAAAAACGATTCAATTACTAACTTTAGTTTTCCAATGGGATAGACGAGGCAGAGTCGTTGGCTTACCACGAATCTAATTTTCACCTAAAACAAACTTAACCCTCCACGTGTCACCGTCTTAAAGTGTTAGACTTCTCGACTTTTTGTGTTGTATGAAGAAAAGAAAAAGAGAGTAACTTTTAGCTGGGGTGGCTAGGTGGGGGTGGGTGCGTGCGTGCGTTACCAATTTTTCCAGTTTCCCCACTCCACATCCAAAAAAGAAAAGAAAAATACAGTCACCTGATCGTGCAACATAATCAACCCCGGTCCGAAAAAGAGAGATCTGGTCCTAAAAGGTTTCGACTTTACTGGTTCTATTTTTGGTAAGAAAGTGAAAAAAGAAACGAATCCACGACAAAAGATGAAGGCGGCGCAGAGGCCGATCCACGCCGTGACGACATGGGTTCGCCGGCAACCACCAAAGGTTAAAGCTTTTCTCGGTGTTGTATCAGCCATGACTGCTCTGGTTTTGCTGAGAATGATCGTTCATGACCACGACAATCTCTTTGTCGCTGCTGAGGCTGTTCATGCCCTTGGTATCTCCGTCCTTATCTACAAACTCACCAAGGAGAAGACTTGTGCTGGTACTCATCGATTTCTTCCCAAAGTTTCGATATTTCTTGATTTTGAAAGTTCAGGGTTTCTTGGTTTAGGCTTTGATTAGGGGATGAGTGATTCTGAATTTGATTTTTGTCCCGATCCGATCCGTTCCAATATCAGATTAGGGTTTGAATGAGAGATTGCGTGTATATGAGATTTCAATTGTTTGATGAACACTTGATTAGGATAAATTTACAATCTTTTTTTAATGGTGTATTTTGACAGGATTATCTTTGAAGTCACAAGAGCTAACTGCTCTGTTTCTGGCGGTGAGACTGTATTGTAGTTTTGTGATGGAATTTGATATTCACACGTTGCTTGATTCGGCTACGCTGGTGACTACACTTTGGGTTATCTATATGATCCGTTTTAAGCTCAAAGCTAGTTACATGGAAGACAAAGACAATTTTGCTATCTACTACGTCGTAAGTTGTTGTTCTTTTCGATTTGAGTTACATTGTTGTGACTTGCTGTCTAGTTGTGAAGATTGTCTTTGTCCATTGAGCTTTTTTCATATATGGTTTCAGGTAATTCCATGTGTTGTTTTGTCTGTTCTTATTCACCCATCAACACATCACCATATAGTCAACAAGATTTCTTGGGCCTTCTGCGTTTATCTTGAAGCTGTTTCAGTCCTTCCTCAACTTAGAGTCATGCAAAACACTAAGGTACATTGAAAAGCCTTGGAAACCAGTTTTTATCCTTTGATCGGTTTAAACTAGTAACACATGTCTTGTCTCAGATCGTGGAGCCATTCACAGCACATTACGTATTTGCTTTGGGGATAGCCAGGTTCTTGAGTTGTGCACACTGGGTCCTTCAGGTATTTTCTTTGTTTTTTTTTTTTTTTTTTCGCATCCTAATTAGAAAAGCTCCATACATAAAATATAGCTTTGCAGACTTGATTGTATTATTATGGTGTAGGTTTTGGACACTCGAGGGAGGTTATTGACAGCTTTAGGATATGGTTTCTGGCCTATAATGGTCCTCCTCTCTGAAATCGTCCAAACCTTCATTCTCGCAGACTTCTGCTACTACTATGTCAAGAGGTAAATCATAAATGTTTATGATTGTTATCGCGTATATGATGGATGATCTAATAATGTCACTGATGAGTGTTCTGAGATTTGATGTTTTTGCTGTTATGGCAGTTTAATGGGTGGTCAGCTCGTTCTTCGTCTACCATCTGGTGTTGTGTGAAATATTGGTGAAATAGAGAGAAGAAGAAGAATAAGATACGGTGTTGTTTTAAGGTTATGGTACTGTGGAGTAATGCTCCATGTCTTGCAGGCTAATCGTTTTTGAGTCTTCTTCTTTAATCTCTTTTTTTTTTCTTTCTCCTTTATGTTTTTTTTTTGTTCTTTCTTAGAGGACTTGTAAAGAAAAAAAGATAATTGATTAGAGATTTTGACATATTAGTTAGCCTCTCAGCTTTTTTAATCTATTACATAAATAGTCTTAAGGTGTTGGCAAAAGTAACTGTTTTTGACTCATAATTCACCAAAGGAGATCCGATCCTAAAGTTGTCAACTTCAAAATAACTTGTAAGAAAAGCAAAAACAACAAGAAGGAAGAAGAAGGTTTCTTGAAGTTAATTTGTCATCCTGGTCTTGTGAGCAAATCCACAAGAAGGTTTCTCAAACTCCATTACATTCCACAACAGCTTCAGCAGCTCGTTTCGGTTTGCTTTTTCTCCGGCTTCCATTTTGTCTAAAGCCAATAGACGTAGTAGATTTCATGGAATCATCAGTGCTTCACTTTGATCCTAACCCATTCTCTTCTTCAGTTACATCTGTATTTTTTTTTTTTTTTGAAAATTTGGCAAAAGTAACTGTACATGTTATTTATTCAAAAACTTGAAGAAAAAAGGATAAGTAATAATGTAATATACTTATCTATATTAACTTAAGAGATTTTTTACTAAGGTTAACACAAAACTTAAAACCAAAAGAAAAAGTTAATTTGGGGGGAAAAATATATACTATTAGGATTATGATATATACATGTACATTTGGTTTTCTCAAGTCTGACATAGCCACACAGCGAGTAGAAGTGTGTATAAATGTTAGGAAAGAAGAACAAAATTGTGTCATTTTTTTGAAATTTTTTTTTCTTCGTTTTTAACATTAAAAAAAAGTTGTCTTATATATGTCCATTAATCATAATTTGCTTATTTGGTAAAATATGGTTTTTAAAAAAAAATGAAAGAAAAAGGATAAAGCTTAGTGTTTGTATTTACGTCTGACTTTAAAAAAAAACACAAAAAAGAAGAAAAGGAAAAAATCGACGTTGGTTGTTGGCTATAGATTTCCAAATTTCTCATTTATTTTCCTTTTTAATTATTATTAACGGCTAAATAATTTGCATTCAAGGATCCAACCGTTACAATTTCCTCTCTTTTTTTTCATTTTTTTTCACAACAAATCCTAATTTACTTTTTTGTTTTTAACAACAAATCCCAATTTATTTTTCTTTTTATTTGCGTTTATTTAATTGTCATTAACGGCTAAACAATTTAATTGCTTCCAAATCCAACCAACCGTTTATATACAAAAATTACTAATTCCCTTTTTTTTAATACAAAAATTACTAATTTCCTTTTCTTTTACAACAGATCCTAATTCCCTTTATAATCTTTTTACAAGAGTCTATAAATAACTCACTATACATCTCTCAATCTCTCGTCATCATCACTCTTCATCGTCGTCGTCTTCTTCTTCTTCAAGCCCTATGAGAAACAGAGGAGGAGTGAGAGGCGTTTGATAGTTGTTTCTAAAAATTCAATCTTTCTAATCCATTTAGGGTTTTTTTTTTGTTTTTTTCTTCGAAATTCTTGGAGATCCCCTCTTTCTATTGATCTAGGGTTTAGTCGTTTCATTGCTGACTGATTCTTTCTATTTCATATGTTAGATTGAATGGGTTAGCTTAGAACCGTCCAAGAAGAAGAGAAGACCAACTCCTCCAGAGTCCAGCCTCAAGGTTTATCTATGGCATCAGTCTTATGTTTAAGGTCCACAACGTTTTTATTGATACCCCATTCTTAATATTTTTTTGCAGGTTAAAGAAGACCCGTGTTAGAACCAGTAGCTGCTACTACGCAAGTCAAGCCTCCGAAAATATATAACCAGTAGCTACTGTGTCTTTATTGTGTCTTTTTAGTTCAGCTCTTTACTGTTTTTTTTTTTTTTTTTTTTTTTTAATGATTGATTGATACCCCCATTGATGGTTTTGATTGCAGATTTTCACACTTTCGGACTGATCTGAGATTCGGTGTTTGATAAGAGGTACATCCTTCTTCTAATTCTATGTATATTTTTGCTACTGAGTTGTGGTGTGTGATTTGAATTACAGGATTGAACATTCGACTGATTCGACTGTTGAAGCTATATGATGCTTGACTCTCGAGCTTCTGATCTCAGACAAGGAAGAACATCCTGAGGTATCCCATACTCTCGAGCTTCTGATCTTAGACAAGGAAGAACGTCCTTAGGTATCCCATACTCGTTGTCTCCTTCAAGGACATTTGAATCTTTACTCTCGTTCTCTCTGACGTTTCTTCCTCTATTTCTTATTGTATTGTGCAGCAACAGCAGCAGTAGATCCGAGAGATGGTTTGAAGACTGGTGGAGTCAGAGAGGTACCTCAACAAGTTCGCTTTCTTCTAAATCCTCTGCTTCACCATCTGTGTAAGTGAAACTCCACCACATATGTTTGGCTATTTCATTATAAATTACAGGTTTCTCTTGTCTTCTGACTCTCTCATAATCTCTGATGACTTAAAGATAGCATGCTCAACAAGCTCGTTCAAGATGAAGACGAACTCCTCCAGGTTTTGTTTCAGTAATGCATCACTTATGTTTATGGTCAACTACTTTGTTTTAACCATTCTTATTTTTGCAGGATAAAGAGCCGTTAGAACCAGTAGCTACAACACAAAGCAAGCCTCAGGAAATAACCAGTAACCCGTAGCTACGTTTCTATTTTATGTCATTTAGTTCAACTCTTTACTAATTTTTTATTTACTGATGATACCATTGATGGTTTTTGGTTGCAAGTTTTCACACTTCCAGAGGACGGAGGACTGATCTGAGCTTTGGTATTGATAACAGGTACCTCCCTCCCTCCTTGTTCCTTTTATGTTTTTGTTCTGAGTTGTGGTGTGTGATCAGAAATTCATGTCATCTAATTTTAAAAATCCTTGAGGCAGTAAAATGGCGACAGGAGAGTAAACAAGTCAGAGAGGTATGCATCTTTTTAGTATGTGAATATAGTTCCATGTTCTTTTTACGTTTTTTTAACCATTCTTATTTCTGCAGGATAAAGAGCCGTGTCAGAACCAGTAGCTACACAGGCAATCCTCATGAAATAACCAGTAACTACTTGCTATGATTCTTTATTGTGTCGTTTTGTTCATCTCTTTTCTGTTTTTTTGTTTATTGATACCATTGATGGTTTTTGGTTGCAGGTTTTCACACTTTCAGAGGAGTGAGGACTGGTCTGAGCTTTGCTACTGAGCTGTGGAGTGTAATTTGTATTTTCTTGTCTTATAATTCGGATAAAGACCCGTTAGAACCAGTAGCTAGAACACAAGGCAAGCCTCAGGAAATAATCAGTAACCTGTAGCTACGTTTCTATATTGTGTCATTTAGTTCAACTCTTAACTAATTTTTTATTTACTGATACCATTGATGGTTTTTGGTTGCAGGTTTTCACACTTCCAGAGGACTAAGGAATGATTTGAGCCTTGGTATTGATAACAGGTACCTCCCTCCCTCCTTGTACCTAATTCTATGATTCATTGATTAGTTCTAATATATATGTTTTTGTTCTGAGTTGTGGTGTGTGATCCGAAATTCTTGTCATCTAATTCTCAGAATCTTTGAAGCAGTATAATAGCGACAAGAGAACAAACAAGTCAGAGAGGTATGTATCTTTTTAGCGTATGAATATAGTTCCATATTCGTTTTAGCGTGTGAATATAGAACCATGTTCTTTTTAACCATCATTATTTTTGCAGGATAAAGACCCGTTAGAACCAGTAGCTACAACACAAGGCAAGCTTCATGACATAACCAGTAACCAGTAGCTATGTTTCTTTATTGTGTGCCTTTTAGTTCGACTCTTTACTTATTTTTTATATTGATACCATTGATGGTTTTGGTTGCAGGTTTTCACACTTCCATAGGACTGAGGACTGATCTGACCTTTGGTATTGATAAGAGGTACCTCCCTCCTTGTTCTCTTTTAATTCTATGATTTGTTCTAATATATATGTTTTTGTTACTGAGTTGTGGTTTGTGATCAGAAATCCATATCATCTAATTCAGGAGAGCAAATAAGTTAGAGAGGTACCTCCCTCCTTGTCCTCTTATTTTTTATTTGCAGGATTAAGACCCGTGTTCGAACCAGTAGCTGCTACAACACAAGACAAGCCTCCGAAAATATATAACCATTAGCTACTGTGTCTTTATTGTGTCTTTTTGTTCAACTCTTTGCTGATTTGTTTGGTTTATTGATACCCCATTGATGGTTTTTGGTTGCAGGTTTTCACACTTTCAGAGGAGTGAGGACTAATCTGAGCTTTGCTACTGAGCTGTGGAGTGTAATTTGAATTTTCTTGTCTTATAATTCGGTTAAGACCCGTTAGAACCAGCAGCTAGAACACAAGGCAAGCCTCAAGAAATAACCAGTAACCAGGTTTATGTTTCTATAATGGATTACTCGTCTGTTTACGGTCTACAACGTTTTTACTGATACCATTCTTATTTTTTGCAGGATAATGACCGTGTTAGAACCAGTAGCAGATACAACACAAGGCAAGCCTCGGAAAATAACCAGTAGCTACTGTGTCTTTATTGTGTCTTCTTGTTCAAGTCTTTACTGATTTTTTTTTTTTTGTTTATTGATTGATACCCATTGATGGTTTGTCTATTTTTGCTACTGAGTTTTGGTGTTTGATTTGAATTACAGGATTGAGCATTCAGCTGATTTGACAGTTGAAGCTATGATGCTTGACTCTCGAGAACGTCCTGAGGTATCCCATACTCTTTGTCTCCTTCAAGGACATTTGAATCTTTACTCTCTTTCTATCTGACGTTTCAGCAGCAGCAGTAGATCGGAGAGATGGTTTGAAGACTGGTGGAGTCAGAGAGGTACCTCAACTAGTCCGTCTTCTTCTAAATCCTCTGCTTCTACTACACAAGGCAAGCCTCCGAAAATATATAACCAGTAGCTACTGTGTCTTTATTTTGTCTTTTAGTTCAAGTCTTCTACTGATTTGTTTGGTTTATTGAAGCACCATTGATGGTTTTCGGTTGCAGGTTTTCACACTTTTGGACTGATCTGTGCTTTGGTGTTGGACAAGAGGTACATCCTTCTTCTGATTCTATGATTCTCTTTAATATGTTTTTTTTTGCTACTGAGTTGTGGTGTGTGTTTTGAATTACAGGATTGAGCATTCGGCTTATTTGACTGTTGAAGCTAAATATGATGCTTGACTCTCTATCTTTTGATCTCAGACAAGGAAGAACGTCCTCAGGTATCCCATACGCTCGAGCTTCTAATCTTAGACAAGGAAGAACGTCCTGAGGTATCCCATACTCTTTGTCTCCTTCAATGCCATTTGAATCTTTACTCTCTTTCTCTCTGACGTTTCTTCCTCTATTTGTTATTGTATTGTGCAGCAGCAGCAGATGTAGGTCTGAGAGATGGTTTGAAGACTGGTGGAGTCGGAGAGGTACCTCAACAAGTTCGTCTTCTTCTAAATCCTCTGCTTTACCATCTGTGTAAGTAAAACTCCACCACAAATGTTTGACTATTTCATTATATATTAGAGATTTCTCTTGTCTTCTAACTCTCTCATAATCTCTCTGATGACTTAGAGATATCATGCTCAACAAGCTCGGTAGATTTACTGGTGAATTGGCTCAAAAGGTAAACTGATTGCTCTTGACTTCATTGATAGGTCATTAAGAAGGTTTCCTATTTTGATTCACCTTCTTAGTTTATGTTTCGTCCCTTCTTTGCTTCATGACGTGTAATCTTAAATGCTGCATTCATTCTTTCTTGTAGAATGAAACCGTCAATAGACATTACAAGAACGTCAAGTTTATGTGTGCGGATATTGCATCCCCTGAGCTCAGATTGCTTCTCATATATCTTTCTGACAAAGAGGTGTAAGATGATCTCTTTTATTATTAAAGACAAAAAATAGTGTTCTTTAATGGGGAACAAATAAAGTTTTAACTAACGGTTTGGTTTGGATGCAGGTGGAGCTTTTTGGCAAGCTAACCCTTGATATTTTTTACACTGATCGCAACTCGAAAAACCTAGGGCCTAGTGGCATTATCCTAACAGATCAAGGGCGGCGAATCTATTGGCCAGCTCCGTACTCTTCATCGCCACCTCTGCTCTGTTACCTTTTGCCGCTTTCTGGTAATGAAGAAGATGATCTGAGCTTTGTTATTAATAAGAAGAACACCTCCAGGTTTTGTTTCAATCATCCGTCACTTTTGTTTAAGGTCAACTACATTGTTTTAACCATTCTTACTATTTTCAGGATAAGGAGCAGTTAGAAACTAGTAGCTACAACACAAAGTAAGCCTCAGGAATTAACATCAAATGGGAAAAGGGAAGTTGAACAATATTTTAACCAAATCAAGAATGTCTATATAACTGCATCAATTCAATTTTATATAATTCTCCAACCGAAGCAAGCACATAGGTCAACAACAAGGCCGCTGATGCCTGGTTCTGTATATCCTTCTTTTTGAGATGGTATTGTATTTAAGTCTAATTCTTTTTTCTTTTCTTTTTGTGAGCAGATAGAAAACAAGGAGAACATCCCTTACCATACCACCACTGTGCGTGGACCTTAAGAAGCAGCAAACTGCTACAAAAATAGCTCAAGCCAAAGGCAGCCTTCAGAAAAATGTGAAAAAGGTAGCTTACGTTGATTCTTAATTACTATTCTGATACCCAAATCTTGTTTAACGTTTAACTTGTAATTAGTTTATCGTGTGTGTGTTGATTGCTTCATTGCAGGGAAACGAGTGTTATAGTCAAGCCATCTTAAAGCAAAGGCTAGATGGTGGAAAGTCAAGACTGGTAGGAGCCAAATTGTTACAAATTCGGACTCATCTAGTGTATCAAGACTAGATAACATACTCATAGCTTAATGAAACTGTTTGATTAATCTGCAAGGATATCATTTCTTATTGTTCCAGGATTTTAATCTTCAAACAATGGCAAGGGCTAACCCATCATGCATAAACGTCTTCAATAGCTTAAACGTCTTCACCTCTAGAAAAGTTGTTTGTATGCATAAAACACTTGATTTCATGCCATCTAATATGCCTCTGTTTTACTTGCTCGCAGAATAATAATTGGAGGCCTCACTTTACTGAACCAATGAGCCTTGTAGCCATGTGCTCCAAATAAACTACTGCAGAACTTAAGGCACCAAAATTCAAAGATAAACCGTTGAACAAAAAGGTACTACTGAAGTTATGTAGTTTAGTACTACTTACTTCATTTGTTTTCTCTCTATCTAACTTGGAATCACATCAAATCACCTAGATCCTTTGCAACACCAATTTTCTTTCTTTATGAATTACTAATATTTGTTGCCTCTTTCAGTTCAACTCTTCACTGATTTTTTCTTGATACAATTGATGGTTTTGATTGCAGGTCTGAGTGATGAGTTAAGATATGGGTACTAACGAATCATTTTATCTGTTGGAGTTTCTTCGATTTGAGATTGATTAAAAGTTGTCTGATGATGAATCAACGCACTTTGCCAGAAAACTTGTCACGGTTATCTCAAGCCAAAGGCAATCATGTGTTGAAGCAATCTATTAAAGCAAGGCCAAGACTTGACAAAAGCTAGATGATCCAATTATGACCCAACGATGGAAGAATCCACTTCTTGCTCTGTAAGTAACATCAAAATCTCTTTACTTTTACAAAATTAGTAATTGCGTTGACTCTAGTAATCTCTCAATTCAAGAAATTTCATATTTTTATTTATGCAGCAGCTTCGGTTCCTTGAATCAGATCAATGAGATCATCATTCAAGCCTAGAGACCATGTGAAACTTCCATGAATGATACTATGAGCAAACGTCCAAGAAGAAGAAGAAAAAACCCTCAAGGTTTTGTAACAGTCATCCCTCACTATTGTTTAACGTCAACTACTTTTAACCCTTCTTATTATTGCATGATAAAGAGTCGTGTTAGGACCAGTAGCTACAACACAAAGCAAGCTCAGGAAATATCAAGTTAACACCCAAGTTCCAAGAAGTACACCACATCTGCCAGAATTTTCAGGTAAATACCCTTCATCTGAGAGTATCATGGCTTTATAACAGACTCATAGTTTAATGAAATTGTTTAACTAATCTGCAAGGATATTTCGTTACTTACTGTTGCAGGAATTTCATCTTCAAACAATGGCAAGGGCTAACCAGCATGCAAAGACATCTCCAGTAGCTTCAAATGAAGTGTGTAAGCAGGTTTGAAGCTTCTATTCACCCCCTAGAAAATTTGTATCTATGCATGAAACACTTCATTATATTTCATCTAATCTGACTCTGTTTTCCTGCACGCGTCATTATGATTGGAGGCCTAGCCTTACTAAACCAACGAGCCATGTGGTCCAAACAATGCGAACTCGTCGTACTAAACAAACAACTTCTGCAAGAGGAACTCAAGAAGGCAACACATTCTAAAGCAAAACCTTTGAACAAAAAGGTACTACTGAAGTGGTGTATTTTAGTACTATTTACTTCATTTATCCCTCTCTCAATCTAACTTAGATTCACATCGAATCACCCAAAGATATTTGAAAGTAAAGGAGAGATGGGCATCTTTTGCAACACCAAAATGTTTATTTACTGAATTGATAATATTTTACTATTTCTTTTAGTTCGACGACTCTTGAATGATTTGTTCGTAATATACCATTGATGGTTTTATTGGAGCCTCGGAGGTGGATTTATCGGAGACTCGGAGTGATATGTTAAGAAATGGGGAAACTCAAGAAATTGATGTAGATGGAATAACAATGGATCAGAAGAGTGAAAGAAAGCCGTCAGAACCATGAGCTTCAACTCTATTTTCCCAATTACAGCCTTCAAAGACCAAGAAATAAGAAGTTCACAAGTAAGCCGTTTCCCAACAATTTCGAGTGCACAAAGCACAACAAAATCAAGACCGCATGTTCTAGGTTATGGTATTGCAGTTAAGTGAGATGAATGGCCGTTGGGATGCGACGTTCCTCGTGCTTGTACACCCAAACAACTACTGCTAGAAAGATTAGCTAGTCTGCTGAAGAATCCATCTGCACTTAGGCCAAAGAAAACAGTCACAGTTGTCTCAAGCCAAAGACAGCAGTCATCAGAAAAGTGTGAAAAGGTAGGTGACAGTCTTAACAAGTATACCCAAATATGGTATAACCAAGTTATATATAACATCACCTAAACAGCTAAACCCAGCAATTGCGAAGTCTAGACGGTCGTGTCAAATATCTCTTTGGTGTAACTATTCTCGACTTTTTCTTTTCCCTACAAACGAAATACATTAGTTACATACTTACAATTCAAGAGCGATGATGATTGATGCTATTGCTATTGTTTGTTCTTTCTAGCTATTTAAGCTTTTTCTTTGGTGAGTTGTTATAACTGAAAAAAAAAATCAAAAAATTCTCAAGTCTGAGCTTATCCAAACTTGTTTCTTTCTTTGTAGCGATTCGACTCTTTTGGCGGCGGCTACAGCTGGATTCTGTAATCATCTCACCTAATATTCCAACTTTTTTTTGTTTTGGGGTTTTCTAAGTATAATAACTTACTAGATATCAGAATTCGTATATATTAGTTCGAATGAATAATATTAATAGATATTGTTGGATGGTATAGATAGTTTGATCCAAACATAATACACATGTTGACATCGTTTTGTCAGAATGACCATCGAAAAGGTCACCGAAGGATCCAACTTTCTCAATAGACCTTTACGCATCATGTTCGTTGTAGCTAGTGTTTCGACAAACTTTCTCAATAGAACTCCACGCATCAAGTTCGTTGTAGCTTGTGTTTCGTCTGTCAAATAGTGATTAAGAGATAAAGATGCAACAAAACATAAAGACGTCAAATTCCTTTGACTAATAGATTATGCGTTTCTTTTCATTTCTTCCATTTGTTTATATATTACCATCCCGATCATATATGTTCTGACGATTTATTTTGAGAATCGCATTATTAATTTCGGTAAATACTGTATACTACTACGACAGGTGCTGCATATGATTAAAGTTGAATTCGGATTATGACATAGCAACAATATGATTTCAAAATCACATTATAAAACAAAAAAATTACATTAGCTTCGTACAATTTCAATCAAACAGTAGTAATTCGTACAATATCAATCAAACAGTATTATAAAATATCTCTATTGTATTAATGGATTCGGATGAAAACAAAATAAAGTAAAAAAGAGATCACATAAAAGTTGGCATTTAGCTATTTAACAGCTATGAATGTGAATAAACAACACTTCACAGCTGTCGTAAGAACTCACTTATCTATCACTTTTTCTTAAATTTTCTTTCCCTTTTTAATACATTAGCCATGTAAAAGGCTACTTCCATTTTCGTACTTAATAAATATAAAGTCTCATATTTTACGAGGAAGAAGAGCAATTTCTTATATTTTTATAAATGAATGGCGATCGTGATATCCAAACATTTAAGGAGATAAATGTTTGTAAAATATGTATTATTGCCAATTATCAGAATATATATATATATATATATATGAGGAATTTTTCAAAATACCACACTTAAGTTTTTTTTTCCAAAAATACCACAAGCACAAAAAAAAAATGATTTGTAAGAGTGTAGAATTTTTTTTGAGGTTTAGGTTGACAATTTTATATTTATGTTTAGTTTTTAGGTGGTATGATTTAGTGTTTAGAATTTAGGGATTAGTTTTTAATATTAAAAAAAATTGTTCAATTTTGTAATATTTTTGAAAAAAATATATTTTATTAGTATCTTTGAAAAAAAAAACTAAAAATAGTATTAAAAACCTCAATTTTGGTTTTTTTTTTTTTTGTAGATTTTAGTTTACTTCGATTGTGATTTAGTATATTGTTTTCTGTATGTCCCTAATTATGCCTTAGTATATCAAGTTGATCCCTTTCGGCTAATTAATGATATTATCAACAAGTACGATGAAGATCATTGCTGGCTAATTAATGATATTTTAATGAATTTTATGGAATCCTTTCGGGTTAATTTAATGACAGTTTAAGAAAACGAATGTGATAATTGTTCAATAATAGTAAAGTTATAAATCATCGTACACTTAAAACAGTGTAAGTTAGGTGTAAATATAGATTTGACATAACGTATACTTTCAATGGAACGACTACCATGTGTGGTATTATGTGTATAGTCATGATAACTGAAGTGACATTTTCATGCATAAGAAAATATGTTCGTCAACAAATTTTAAGATTATAATTTGTATAAAAGTGTGCTATGTGCGTGTGGATGGTATTAGAGTCCGACGATAAGGTTGGTGAAAAAGCCAAACACTAGACAGACGATCCATGACCTGACGACCTCTCTCTTTCTATACCTTTCCAGTTTCTCTATTATTTCGAAACTTCAATTTATAAATTATAATATGTCACATTTTTCATCTTCTCTACGTCTCTACCTATTTCTCATTACTTTATTATTTCTATTGATATTCTATATATTATTTTATGTCGACGCTGATTTGTATTGCATATCGAAACGAAGTCTTTTAAAATGTGGTATCTTTTTCCCAGCTCCTTACAACAATACACAGAGCTGTGGTAGCTTTATTTTCAGTATAGCATTAGTTTTGGACCGCATCATGTATATAAATTGATGGCTCCTAAAGATTCCTTTAAGAAAGCAAAAAAAAAAAAAAGTAGTCCACTGGTTAAGTGCAACAATCTGAAACCATGTATTCAAACCCTTTTGTAGTATTCAGAGATTTGTTTGCCTAAAAGTTCATTGAGAATAATTCAATCGTAGTGGCCAATTGCATCTGAAAGACTGCAACACCATTTTGCGAGTCTCGAAAGCTTTTTTTTTGCTTTTGTCACCGTTTTTTTATTTTTATTTTATTTTATCTTTTTCTTATTTCTCATTCTTGCAAACCTAAGCATGGTTTTTTTTATTAAATGAATAACAACGTCGAAGCATAATACCATATGGACTAATCTAATACGATATTTATGTTGGGGATTGTATGTGCTGAAGAACGTTATATTTTGGTAACAAGTAAAAAAAAATTAAAAAAAAAAACAACAACAAAGAGTGGACCATAAGAAGTATACAAAATGGTATTGTTAAGACAACACATAACGGCTGATCTAGAAACCAATTTATTGAAAATTAAAGAAGAGGAAATAATATAAAGACGAAATTGTGGGTCATTATCTTATAAGAAGAAGTGCAAGCTGTAATATGAAAGAAGTATTTCATACAAAGGACCACTCACGTCTACATCCCCTCATCCTTCTTGTCTCAATTTTATCAACTCTTCTACTAACTCATTTCCATCATTAGCTAATTCCTTACAATTAGAGTCCTTCCACTTTCTTTATTTTTTTCCCTACATTTCTTCGTTTTTGTTTCTTAATTACCAGTTGTGATAGGAGTCCCCAAACAACGGAGATCAACACAAAAGAAAACTAAAAGTTGAGCATTGACATCATCCACCCAAAAACCAAAATACTTTTGAAATTTTAAAAAATTTGTGGTGTTCTTGTTTATGAATTATGCTTCCATGTTTATAAAAATTTGTGGACTGAGATCATGTTTATGAATTATGCCTCCATGTTTTTACCTTTTTTTGCCATGGGACCATTTCTATAGGATTATAATCCATGATTGTAAACCTAAACCTTTTTCATTTCAATGAGATATTTACATTCTTAGCAAAAAAAAAATTTGTCGTGTTGGCTCAAATGCTTAGTAACTACATGAAAAAATTTGTTATATAATAACTCATCAGAGACAAATTCGAATTAAAGGATCTAAGCGTAAATCAGTAAATCTAAGCAAACAGAAAAATATAGTTTTCCACTTTTTCACAAATAAGTAAATCTTTTTTCTTTTTTATGACCTCTCACAAATCAGTAAATCATTCATCGTAAAAAGAGCGTAAATATTTACTTCAAAAACCGGAACGAGTCAGTGTATACGTCAACGTATTAGTTTATGTTACTCAAAAAAAAAGCTCACTAAGGAAGTCAAAATTCAATCGTTCGAGTAAATTATCATTATCAAGATTTGTTGGTAGAACCAAAAACTTACCAAACCCAAAAGCGAAACCAATAATAGAGTTTAGGTATATGTACATCAAAGAAGTCTTTACACTTACGCAGTAATACATTGGCTTCTAGTTATATCTAAAGCAGGATTCACATAAAAACATTGAATTTTTAAACAAAATTTTATAATAAAAATTCGCTGGAAAAAAGAAAATGATACCGAATCCATTGATCAAATTAAAACAAGAGACCACTAATAATACATCCTTCTTTTCTTCTCCCCCCCCCCCCCACAATATTCTCTTCCCCCCCCACAATATTCTCTTCTCCGCGTCCTCCAAAACTTTTATACGCACCAACCGACCCATTCGAAAAAGAGAAAATAAATCTTATACAATGTACCCCTAAACCATATGCTATATATTGCTACTAACCATTTTTCATATATTAATCATCAACTGTCAAAAAAAAAAATTATTGAAATAGATTTATTTATACTTTTCTCAATAAACTTTTTAAAACAAAAAGATAATGTGTGCATCTTTTGGTTGTGACCATCAGCAACTGTTGGAAAGTACTTACTTGCTATCATAATTAACTAGTATATTACCGAAACTTCGAAAGCAATTATTGTCCATGAAAAAAAAAAAAAAGAATAGTCTAGAGACTCTAGACCGAATAATGGGGTCGGTTGCCCATCCAAAGGAGGGCTGGGCTATAAATAGAAGCCTCCAAGTTCTCATTCGACACAACAACTTAAACACACACAAATTTAGTCTCAATCTTGAGCTAAGGTTCTCACATCATATTCTCTCCTTGGAGAATTATGGCTATCTCTAAAGCCCTTATTGCTTCTCTTCTCATATCTCTTCTTGTTCTTCAACTCGTTCAGGCCGATTTGGTACGTCTTTTTCCATCACAAAATACTCTCAATATAATATATTTATTTATTTAGAAACATATTTCTCACATGTTATTACGACAATATTCTTGCAGGAAAACTCACAGACAAAAGATGGTTACGCAAAGAAGATCGGTAATTATATTACTACGCATATTGTCCATATAATTACATAACGTTTGATGTAATTAATTAGTAAACTTAAATAAGCTGTGGTTGTCATTTATGTATAGATTGTGGGAGTGCGTGTCAAGCACGGTGCAGGCTTTCAAGGAGGCCGAGGCTGTGTCATAGAACGTGCGGGACTTGCTGCTCCAGATGCCAGTGTGTACCACCTGGCACGTACGGAAACTACGACAAGTGCGAGTGTTACGCTAGCCTCACCACCCACGGTGGACGCCGCAAGTGCCCATAAGAAACAGGACAAAATGCTCTTAATTGTTTGTGGATAACGCGAGGATGTCGTTTTGTTAGTATTTTGTTGGCGCATATATATGTGGATCGAATAATAAACGAGAACCGTACGTTGTCGTCGTCGTGAGTGAGTACTACTGTATTGTTGATTGGTCTATTTTGTGCAAGTTTTTCAGGTTTTGAATTTTGTTTTTATTTATTTGTATATCGATTCGTGCAATAATCTCATTGTATAATTTCATATTATGTAATAAAATTATGTTACTTTTGAGTGATAGTTATGCCTTTTTCTTCTTATGGTAAGCGGTTTCGAAAGATATAGAGATCGATGCAAGATGACAACTATATATAATTGGACTGATTGCGTATTGAGTAAACTGAATAATTGTATTTCAGTTATTAATTCATTGGTGGAGACCGAGACGATCATGGGCGGAGCTAGGGTAGAAGCATATGGGTCAATTGACCCTGGTGAAATTTTAAATTTAGTTGAATTTTTAGGAAAAAAATCAAATTGACCATGATAAAATAGTAAAATTGACCCTTATAAAAAATTAATAACACAATATGACCTCTTAAATTATATTTTGACCCTGATGAATTGAATTCCTAACTCCGCCACTGGAGACTATAGGTCATTTATAATCATTTCCGAGCAAATTTGGTTTAAGATTTTGTTAACATCGATAATTATTCGACAGCCATACACCCTATTCCAAAATTTGGGCCACATATACACTCATGACATAGGTTCGTCTAAAAGAAATGAAAACTACAAAGATTTTTTTTGGTAATGAGAAAACTACAAAGATGACTAGGGTGTAGTAGTAGTATTTAATAGGGATGAATAATAAAGTTTTCCATATATCTAGCAAGAGAAGTTAACTGATTTGGTGAAAATCCATTGTGGAAAAATGTCGTTTTGTTAATAACGTTGTGATACAAGACTCTGGTGTTTTTTTAAAATAAATAAAAAAAAAGAAACAGAGCCCCCGGCGAGGATCGAACTCGCGGCCTTTCGCTTACGAAGCGAACGCAATACCACTATGCTACGGAGGCCTTCGATTACTGGACGAAACCTAATATTATTTAAACTATTATAATTAATAAACCCATGAGAAATGACAAAGGAGTGGGAACTTGGAGCCTGGTGATTGCATTGCATTTGCAGACAACATACACGTTTGGTTCGTCGATGTTAGTGAAATTCCCCTTCTCACGTGTTTACGTTTCTGTTCGTCTTACTTTGTAGCAAAATGAGTAAATACTAGTATGTGAATGAACAACTATGAAGCTTAAAAAAAAAAACTATGAAGCTTGACGACAATTAACTCTGGCAGCATGTTGCGGGTGTGAATTCCAACAGGAACGTACCGGATATCACCTACGTCGACATGAATGAACGTGGAAGTCGTCTGGATCAGGTACCTTAGAAAATAATCCCAACCTACCCATAAATTTATCGTCAGAAAAGAGTACCAAACCGAAGCCTTCGTTTTAAAAAAAAAATGGTTCTAAAGTTCATAACTTTTATATCTTTCTTGAACCATTGTTTGTTATATGGGCCTTAGTTATCACATGAGTGGATCTTATTGTTGGAACCAAATTTTGATTTGGGATATTATTAACTTATCAACTCGTATTTTTTATGGGCCTTGATCCAAAATCGTACTCTGCTAACTAATATATTAAACAAAATACACAAAAGTCCTAGGGAGTGAATTGATGCTAATTAAATCGAAAAAGGTTAGACAAAAAAAAAAAGAGAGAGAAAAAGAGTCTTTGGTAGACTCACACACAGTAGATGATGAGGAAACAGTTGGCAGAAATCACCTGACTTGTCGATTTCAGTGTGTGACGACGTGGTGAAATTATTTAATCTTATCATAGCCGTCGATTTGAACATCACCATTCACCACCACTAGTACTCTTTATATTTCAAAAGTCTAAACTCTTTACTCTTTAGTTAGGGAGGAGCCTTTTGTAAGAGCCATGCCGTTTTCTTATTGGACGAGACAAGACAAAACATTAAAAGTAAAAAAAGAAGAGATTAAAAGAACGCCGTGACATTCTCTCGTATTTAAGGAAGACAGCCAGACGTCTGAGTTAAATGGACCCGGCGGACGACCCAATTCTCCAAGTTTGATCATAATTATTATTTTTTTTTTTCTTAATGTTACTTTTTGGCCACTTTATAATAATGGTTAGCGGAATAAGTAGTAGATGATGCGTTCAGAAAACAAAGTTGAATTTTGTGATGTCCAACAAACCCCATTTAACTGGTTAAAGCCGTTTTAGTCATCCATTAATTTGGCCATCTTATCAAATATCTCTCTATCTATAAACACTTTTTTACTAAATGAAACGTTACAAAAATTGAAATTGATTAGAGTAGTTTACTTATACTTACTTTTTTAAACGATGTTGGTATCTTTTTCCATGGAATTTAATTCGCTGGCACAGAAACGAAAGAGAAAATATCCATAAAAATCGTACGAATTCAAAATCAAGTATCCATCATAAGAAACCCATGCATGAAATAATTATTAGTACAATTTTTTTGGAATTCAGCTCTGGGTGCTGACGTGTTTGACACACTGATCTTGTTCTAATGGATTACGTGGCACAACAATGAAAATAAACGAATTGGACGGCTCTCGTCTCCTTTTAACTAAACACCGTTGGATCTCTCACCACTGAGGGTAGATAGATAAAAACGAAACAGAGTGAATGAATAAGCGTTTTTTTTTTATTTTTTGTCACATTTGTGTGTTGTGTGAGTTGTGACTAAAAGCGAAGCGAAGGAGCGAAGCGACAGCTTCGGATTATCCGTCTTTGCTACATACAGAGGCCAGAGCTAAACTATACACAAAAGAGATTAGAGAACAAGGTTTTTGGATTGATCTCTGTTTATAAATCTCTGTGTGTGTTTTCGATGATTTCGTACTGTGTACGTTTTTTTTTGTTTTTTTTTCTTCTTCTTCTTCTGTCAGTTACATATCAATGTTTTGATTTGATTGAAGAACAGTGACTCCATTAATGAATCTTTTTTTTCCCTTACTAAATGCAAAAATACCTTCTTTTTTTTTTTGTTATTCACGGGTTGTAATGTACAAACATTAATAATAATATATATATTTTTTTTCATCTTTAAGTCTTTCTTTCTTTTTTTTGCTTTTTGTCTCTTCTCTTTATTTCACGAAGAACCTGATTCTTCGAGACACGAGAAACGATTTTACAACTTTTCTCTCTTTAACATCCTTTTTTTTTTTTTTTTTTTACTTTTCTCTCTTTCTGTAATCTAAAATCAAAGTGTGTGTGTGTAAGTAATCATCAATCCCCTTTTGTTTTGCAGAGATGTCGAAGAAGTGAGATTTTTTTTTTTTTTTTTTTTTTGTTCTGTTCTTCTCTGTGAGTCTGAGTCTCTCTTCGTCTTCTTAACCTCTGGTTTGAGTGGTGAGAGAACAAAAAAAATGGAAATGGGTCGTCGAGATGCGATGAGACGTGGAGGAGGAACCAATAAACAACAATCTGGTAACACAAAAATCCAATCTTTTTTTTTTTTTTTTCGTTTCACAAACCAACAAAAATAAAAATCCAACCTTTTTTATTTATTTTTGTCGTCGTTTGCTCTGTTTTGTTTGGTCTCAAGTTTTTGTATCTCCAACTCATGATGTGATTATTTTAGGATCTGGGTATTCTGGAAAATCAAAGAAACGAATGTTGAAGAAACTTGGTTTAGCTGATGATGTAAAACGAATGATGAGCTACGAGTTTCTTCATCATCATCATCCTTCAGATTTAGAAAACGAGGTTTCTCGGAAGATACCTAAGCTTCCAAAAAAGGTAACTTCTTCATCAATACGCCAAACTTAATTTCCTCATTAATTACCTATCCCTTAATTTTCTCCTCATCTTTAAACTCTTTTCACATTTATTAATTTCTCTTTTTTCTCTCTCTCATATTCAGAATTTGAAAGGCACTAGTGGTGTGGATCATGCCTCTGTACCACGTAAGCTTCGTTCAGGTGCGTTGTTCGTGACTCCTATGACAGAAGAATACTTGTTACAAAACCAAATTTTTCATTTTTTTTTTAGTGTGAATTAATGGTCTGGCTAATGTGTCAGTAGTTTTCTGAGTAGAGTTGGTTGGGAAGATTATGGTATTTTTTTTTGGCTTTTGAATCTGTGTTGGAGATTTTGGATTATTTTACAAGCAAACTCTTTTGCTTTTTTTTTTTCCTTTCACTTTCTTATTGTGGACGCAAGATTCTGCTACATGTCTTTCTTTTTCTTATATACTTTATAAAAATCAAAAAGCTATCAATCTTCAATTTATAATATTTCTTTCTTTTCTTTAAAGCTTGTCTTTGTCAATTGGGGAACTCTCTTTATCATCTCGAATTCAAAACCTACACTTCCTTTTTTTCTTTGCTAACCTTTTCTCACTTCTTTTTTTTAATCTCGTTTTGTGTACTTTTCATTTACAGCCATGAAGAAGAGGAATCTTGAATCTATTTCTAAGCTATCCTCTGTATCAAAGAGACTTAACCGGTCGAAAACCGGGAGTGAGTCTTTTAACAAGGAGTTAGTAAAGAAGGAGAATCAAGAAATGGTTGGTTGTTTTTTTTATGATTGACTTCAAATTTTGTAAGACATAAAAGAACAGTTTATGGAGTAATGGTTTTTGTTTTTTGCTTTTGGTTAGGAAACAAAAGCTATTGTTCCTGAGTCGATGATGATTTCGAAAGATGAGAAGGAAGTTGCAGAGACTTTATACGGTTTAGCTGGAATGTTTACTGAGACTGACTCTATTGATAAGAGGAAGACTTGTCATGAGAAAGAAACTACCAAACTTGACTCTATCTTGGTTGTGAAACCTGACTCGCTTGAACCGGAAGGTTCAGTTCTCTCTTCAGCCAAAACTAACCAGACTGATGCAAAGCCAATAGTGCAATCTGATAACCAGCTCAGCAGTACAGGGTTTGTAGCGAGTTCCCGTTTAAGTTTGTCTTCGGTTATTTAATTCTATTGGTGGTTTCTGTTGTCTAACTTTTAAAGAATGGCTGATTTCATTGATAGATTGAAGCAAAGCAGCTCAGTGAATGTGACTGATGCACCTGTAAGCACTCTGATTCCTTCTGAATTTTACTTTCTTACTTTAGATTCATATAGCCACTGATTACATTGGAAATGCTTAGGCAATAGCCCGTGAAACAAAGGTTACAACTAGTGACACGGACTATAAAAGCAACGGTAATGAAACCTACCTTTTGTATCACATACTCTTGAGTTAAGAACCGTTCTCCTAATACTGACTTATGTATTTCTAAAAAGGTCTTCTTGCACTGTGGCCTGGCTTATCTTCAACTGTTCGTTCAGGAGCTCAAGTTCTTTCAAAGTAACTCCTAACCTTTAACATGTCTGTTAATTTTTTTTTGTGCTGCTAGGTTTCTTCTCTTATATATCTGGATCGTTCTTTCTTAAATCAGACAATCATCCACAAAGCTTCCACCTTGGATGGATCAAGCTGCTTCTCCTTCCAGGTCTGCTTCACTCTTGAGTGAACCGTTAAGAGTCCAGACGAGAAAGTTGAAGAGATGTGCCTCTCACGTTTACATTTCCCGTCTCATTAAAGTATTACAGACCAGTAAGAGTAGTCCCACGACACTTAACCAAATTGAGCTAAGATCTTCAGATATGTCAGAACGCAGACTCCCTGATCCGGTGACAAGCATTAGTGACTTTAAAACAATGCTGTCTCCAGCAAAGAGGTGTCAAAACCCGCATCTACTCGATATACACAGGACACATAACTCAAAACCCGTGCCAGAAGACAGGACTCAGCTTGCTCTCGATCTCAATGGTCCACACACTTCACAGAAACAGGTAATATACATCTCTGTTCTTATTTGGTTAATTCGTTTTCTCTCTAATTCTTATCTCTTTTCTCTTTTAACAACAGAGCTATGATTTCCTAACTCTATCATCTGCTGGAGCAACACAATCTCATTTCCAACTTCCAAATTCAATTCCACAGTATCTCTCAGCAGCTTACAATAGGCAACTCTCACCTGCAACTTCTAGCTATCAGGTTTTTATTTCTCTGACCCAAATTGTCTCTCAACTAGCAAATTGTCTCTCCAGTAGTAACATTCTTTCATCTTGTAAGTTGCAGCAGCTTTCTCCATATCTAGCCAGTCGATTCCAAACCGCTTACAATGCAAACCAGCAGCAGCAACAACAGCTTCAAAAAAGGCTATGGGCTGCTCAGTACAGACCAACAAATGGGAACACCATGCAATCAAACCAATACAGTCAACCAAACCTCTCCTTGAACCTGACTAGTATTCAACAAACTCCCCAAGTTGCTTCCTCCCCAAGGTACAACATCAACAACAATGTATCACAACAGAAACATCATCTCATGGCTGCTGCTGCAGCAATGTCAATAAGCCATCACCATAATAATAACAATCCTTCACGGATGGTGATGAACAGACAAGAACACCATTTCCCACTTATCTATGAAGATACAAGGACACCATTGCAGCTACTTTGCAACGAGCAGTAGTGAAGCTGCCCTGTTTTGCTTTATAGTTAAATAGTTGTAAGGTTTTACAGATGGTTTGAGTAAAAAAAAACAGAAATCTGTTTCTGTCTTCGCCGGAATTTGAGATGGTGTAGATTATCGGATAAACAAGGATTTTCAGTGAGAGATGATTGAATCCCACTAGTTTGAGAAAAAACCTTTAATGTCTTTTTATGTAAATGATCCCGGAGTCCTTCAAAGGAGCAAATTTTCTTGAGGACCATGTTTTCTAAAGTGAGACAGCCCAAGACAACAAAAAAAAAATGTCAGTAAAGTTTCTTGTGCAGCAAGCGACTTGCTCCAATAAAAAAAGACTTTAATTCTTTCAAAAAAATAACATGAAATTTTTGGGATTTAACAAAATCCCAGAAACAGAAACCCTTGTCATATCATAACACATTCTATAAACAAGTAGGAATGAAATTGTAGTATTATGACATTGTAATTGCAAAACGGTATTTTTTCACAAAAATAAGTGTTAAAAGGGAGAAATTTATATTTTATGAACAATATATATATTCCAAAAGACTATGAGGTATTAAAACAATAAGAAATAAATAGTACTCTGAAGAAGTGGGGATGAAGAAAATAATATGCTTTGCGTCGTCTCTCACTCAATTCTAAAGTCACAAAGCTATAAGAATGCAAGCTTATGTATCTCTTTGCTGCGCCACAGAGAGAGAGCTAAACAATAACTAGCCATAATATGGAGACGATGAAGAGAGCAGAGATAGACACAACGGCACCTTTTAAAACTGTCAAAGAAGCCGTTGCTTTGTTTGGCGAGAGAGTCTTAGCCAGCCAAGTCTATTCCAACCATCTCAAAGTGGCAAGTACTTCTTATTTATAAACTCACATTACCATATGATTGTATATTTGATTCCGAGATTGGTTATTGTGATAACATTAGTAAAGAAACAGATGCAGGATGAGAAATGGGAAGAGGATCCATCAGGGATTGAGACAGAGCTTGAAGAGACAAAACATGATCTCAAAAAGGCAAAGGAAGAAAGCATAAAAATGAGAAACTCATTGTCTTGTATCAAGGAAGAGCTTGAGCGGACAAAACAAGAGCTCCAGAAGCTGAGAGTTGATCCTGAGGAACCCGAAAAGAGAATCGATGATACTGTCTTCAAAACCAAATTCGAAGTGTTAGTTCCTCGGGTTAATGATGGACCAACCAGAAGTCCGACGTTGAGATCGATGAGCGAGAAAAGATACGTGAAATTTGCAAACCCGACTAGTAATAATGGTTCGGTGGTGGAGATGTTTCTTGAGAGACATCCTTCGATGAAAAAGAAGGAGAAGAAGACGACGGCGAAGACGAAGAAGAAGAAGAGTTTGATCCCTTTGTTTATTGGAGGGTTATTTTCTAAGAAAAAGGTTTTGCAATGAAACAGTTTGGTTTCTAATTTTCTTTTGCTGTGTGTTTTTTTTTTGGTTTTGATAATAATGTCACATATGTATGTGGCTTTCGTAAATGCTTCTTGAAAATACTTTATTTCCACTTATTAAAAAAAAAAAAATCTATATTCTCGAGTATACATATTTTGATAATAATGAAAATACTCGAAGTTTGAAAAAAAAAATTCCTAGAAAAGAGTCGTCAAAAATGTGACTAAATTTATAAATGACCATAATATAATTATATAAGTTTCTCAAAATTACAATAACTCAAATAAAAAAGCAAAGCCTCGACCCAAATGTTAAAGGAAAAAAGAAGAAGTGAGTTTTGACTTTTGAGATGTTGATCACTAAACGTAAGCTTCATGATCTTCATCACAAGACATAGCCGAAGACTTATTGAAAAACTCTATGCAATCAGCGATAGCTTCACTGTAGTGTACATGAGACGAATAGTACGAACTACTACACGAAACCTTCGGCGGCTCAAACCTCTCTCCGTCGTGGGAACCGTTGCGTGAGCTCTTGGGCCGGCGAGAGGAGGAAGGGAGAGTGAGATCGATGAGCCTCATGAGAAACTTTCGTAATCCGTGGAAGAGCTTCATCGTGAAGATAGATAATCCTATCGAACTGATCGTTCGAAGAGATGAATTAGATCTTGAGGGTTTTGTCTATACTCTATATATGAATGGTGAAAGCTCATGTATACATATTTTTGATAATTTAATAACTAGCATTCAAAATTCTTATAAAATAATATAAAATTCTCTAAGTAAAATTTGTAATGATTCATCACGGAGGAAAAACAGGAACAAGAGTGTTTCAATGATTAAACCACCAAAGAATTTCTTGAGATGTGTTTTATCCTATGAACATATGTAGGCCCCATCTTAACTCTATCTAAAGCTCTTAATCCCATTTAATTGTCTCCAATTTTTGTTTTAATTAAATGACAAGAGATTAACCTATTACTATATTGTATATGGTTCCAACTTCCAACCAGTGTCAATGTGTCATAGACTCATAGCATTGCTCAGGAAAAAAAAAAAAACTTTTTCCCCCAACAATAACTAAGCATTGGCCAATGCTCAGGAAAAAATTAAACATTGGCCAACAATATGCTTAATTTTTTAGATCCCATATCAACTTTTGTTTTTTTCATTTGTTAGTTCAAAGACTAAATTAGTTATCTTATAAAAATGTTTTCGTCTAAATGTGACTGCAATACAAAATATGAAAAAATAAATCGTGGAATTATGATCTAAGTATAGTGTACAACATCAGCAACACTTCAAGACAATGTCAGTATCTTTTGCTATAATTACAACGTAAGATACCTCACCACATGGACATAGAGACTGAAGTTTTCTTTAGTTTTAAAAGCTTTCAATGAGAAACAAAGGAAACTAATCAACATACGAGTAATCATAGGTTGAATTACCGTATAATTAATGCATAATTAAAGCTGTAACTAGTGATTACATTCAGAAAAGGAGATTAGTGGTCCTGCGGTTACACTTGTCTTTGACCTAGTTTTAGGGGTACAATGAAATTTTGGGACCAGTAAGCAAAACATTTAACTTCAAAAATATTCGTACGTGTAGAACAAAACAAGAGTTTGTATCAAAAAAAGAAAAGGGAAGTACATATTAAAAGGCAGATAACGAGGGAATTCATTAGAAAGAAGGCGACATGGAGAAACCATAAAAGAATTAAGAGGCTTTTGGTGAAATGATTTGTTGGATTAAGAATTCTTTTTTTATAATTTAAGGTTTATGACAGTTATGATTATGTCTTGCACTTTAAATTCTTCCTTCAAGTTAAAACTAACTAAAACCACCTGAATAACTCATAAAATAGCTCAATAGTTGTGAACTTTTACTACTATATATATATATCAGAGAATTTTATCACACTGATTCAAGTTGGCTTTATCTAGGGACTAGGAGTGAATTTGCTAATGAGAAAAACTTACTTGTAATAAAAGAGTAGGTACCATCCCGCACATAGTGCGGGATAATCGATTTAAATAAAATATTATGAGTAAAATTATTATTTGAGATTTAAGATTTGTTTGTATAAAACAAAATATGTAGTAAAGTTTTTTTAGTTTTTTAAATTTGCGTTTATTTTCTGTAAAATATGTTTCACCCGTGAAATATTTAAATTTGGAAAAAAAATTTAAAGTGGTGTAGAAAGTTTTGATGTCTTTTTGTGTTTGTAAAAATCAAATTCAAATCTTTTATGGTTCACATTATTATCAATATCACTATACCATTAAATAGATAAAGCAATATTTTTAAACTAATAGATTTAATTTAAACTAATCTTAAATTTAAAAATGCAATGAGAAAATGATAAAAGTGATAAAGAAATAAATATTTTTTTTTGTTTGTGAAACGTAATTTACTTTTAAAAAGTAAATAGGTTATAAAAATGATAATTAAATACATTTTTGGATTTAATAGTTGATTAAATCTTTCATTTTTAAAAATGAATAAAAAAACATTGGCTAATAATATTTCAGTGGCATATTTATGTAAATAACAATGAGAAGTAAGAGCATTTATTAGAAAGGTACAGGAGCTATGTGAGCACGACACCTCAGCTTTTTTTGTGAGAGTGTTTCTCTATTAATATATACTAGGTAATAACCCGCACTATATGTGGGATAAATCAACTCAAATAAAATTATTACAAGTAAAATTATTATTTGGAACTTAAGGTGTCATAATAATAATTTTACACATAATTTTTTTTATTTTATTCAAATTTACATTTAATTATTTTGTGTAAAAATATATTTCACCCGTGAAATATGAAATATAATGTTAATTATTGTGATAATTGTGATAATGTTATTTATTTTTAAGATTATTGTAATAATTAATTTTTAATATATACTCCCTTTGTTTCATAAAGAGTGTCATTTTAGAATTTTATTTTTGTTTCACAAAGAGGGTCATTTTACATTTCCTATGCACTATTTTATATTTTCAATGCATCTTTTTCATTAGATTTTCTAGTTTTACCCTTAATCTATTACTAAATTAACCCATTAAACATTTATTAAATAAGAGCATATATGTATATTTTAATATTTTCTTAATTTGTGTGAAATGTGTCAAAATGACACTTATTGTGAAATAGAGGGAGTACTTGAATAGTCATCAAATTTTTTAGAATCAGAGAATAAGTTTTGTATTTCAAAAAGTTAAATAGATGAATAAGTTTTTTAATAGTTTATGAAATGTAATTTACTTTAAATCATTAAATATGTTATAAAAATGATAATTAAATTATTAACTATTTATATATATATATATTTTTTAATAGTTGATGAAGTCTTTCATTTTAAAAAACTAATAGAAATAAACATTACCTTATATATTCTAATGATACATTTATGTAAATAGTAATAAAATAAAGATTTCCTTATATATTTTAATAGCACATTTAATAAATCAAAAGACTTATTTTTGTAAATATATTTATCTTGAAATGCTTAATTGTAATTAAATTTTCAAATCGCTCCTGCAACGACACATCAGCTTTTCTATTAATATATAAGGGATGGTCGAATTCAATGGATCAAGGATTCTAAGGTAACTAATGTATAGACGATGTGTAACCCTTTGGGCCAAAGTTTTTCTAAGGTAAGTAATAGCCCATTTGAGTTTACACGTAACAAATAGAGAAAAGTTTGTGCGGTACTATAGCAATTAGAATTCAGAATACAGGTTTTTGGCCCCGCAGTGATATATTTTTTAGTTTTCTTTTTGAATCAAGTTTTTTGTGTTCAATTCCTTTTGAGGCAATTTTTTTTTTTTTTTTTTGGAAACAAGTTCGAGTTTTTAGGGAAGATATTACATATAATCAAGTGACTTAAAACTGTAAAAATAAAAATGCAGAAAAAGAAACAGTAAACAATAATATACTAGACTAAAGAGGTAAGTAGGTAACGGTAAAAAAATATTTATATAAAAATAAACTTTGTCACCTTCTACCGTAACGATAACAATTACTAATCGATCGGAACCCTATTTGTTGCCAATAAAAGTAACTAAGTAAGTAATAATGAACAAACTATTAAAAGAACTAATCACTTGTTTTGTAGATGTCTCCTAAATATCGTCAAGCTTTTTTTTTATTATCATATGTTCTGGCTTTTTAAAGCCACTTTTTCTGGCTTGACAAGACAGAATTGACAGATTATGATTCAACAAATTTACTTTTTATGATGATCTGAAATCATTTCCAAACACTCTTCGACAAAACCTCTCACAACATAAAATACAAGCGGGATTAAGCCCTACATCTCCCCATTGAAATATGTTCCAAAGGTCTCAAATATTTTATTTCATAGAGTATACAAATATAAGCATTACTTAATCAATGCATTTTCTTTTTAAAAATGGAGATAGACATATATGCGTATGTGTTTTAAGGTCTTACTTTTTAACATTGCTCGCTATAGTTGGGTCAACTTTAATTCCATCTTTTAATAGAACTTCTGAATTCTGAAACTTATGCTCCACATATTTGTTGCAAAACTCGAATATAAAACTGGTTTGATTCCAAATCTCTGATTTCATTTGCAACTTCAAGGAGAAATCGAGTTATTTTATAAATAAACAATGTAGCAAAGCTTCTGACAACGAGGAAAGTTCCAATGGTGCACCCTCTCAGCGTGCAACCCTTTTATTACTTATGGGTAAATTTCGAACTTATCTAAACTATACCAATATATAACTGCTGTGTTTCTTCTTATGTTTTGACAACACTATATATACTATACTAAAAAACTATACAACACCCAACTTTTATTTACAAAAATCAAATCAGCTTTACCAAGAGGTCCAAGAAAAACTAAAGCAAAAAAATAATGAAAAGAACTCGGGTGAATAAAACAATTTACTGAAAACGCATGTGGTAGCAATTATACCACCCTGCCACTCCCACACTATTTGATGCCCACCAGTGTGAACAGCTATCAAAGTTACTATAGTTAACAAAATGTTACATTTACTTACTGGTCAAAAAGCCTAATTTGAGAAAAGAACACGTTAACTTCACCATAATTAATCATGATTTTTTAAACTCACCTCTACTAGTAATTTTTAACCTAATCATGAGGTCAATGATAAAAATATGTAATATTGAACATATTCTAAGAATAAAATTTGAAAAATATAAGAACACATTTCTTATTAGATTTAGAAAACTCTCTCAAAAACTAAATCTCTCTTTCTCTCAAGTCTTATGAAACACTTTTCCATCGACTTTTATATTTATAGGTTTACACTTTTCTTAAACCTATTAGAATTACCATTACACAACTTAATGATAATAGGAACTTTTCCTTTTCCTAATCTATCTCTTTTGGCAACTTCCTAGGAGATAGCTTCTTCCTCAAGTTGAAATTATTCAACATTCTCCCCTGTAATTCCAACATGAACTCCGGGAAGCTTGATATCTTCAACTCCGAGTAAACTCCTCATTTCCTTGAATTTAACTCGTCCTAGTGGCTTCGTAAGTATGTCGGCTTTCTGCTCCTCTCCTGGCACATGTTGGACCTCAATCTGCTTATTCTCTACACACTCTCGAATGAAGTGGTACTTAGCAAGCATATGCTTCGTTCTCCCATGAAATACTGGATTCTTGGTTAGAGTTATAGATGATTCATTATCGATTCTAAGCAGGATCTTCTCTCCTTTCACGCTTAGTATCTCGCTCAACAACTCTTTGAGCCACATAGCCTGTTTGGCAGCTTCCATAGCAGCCATTAACTCTGCTTCACATGATGATAATGCCACAGTCGGCTGTTTCTGTGTTGTCCACGTGATAGGCGATGAACCATAATAGAAAACATGACATGTGGTGCTTCTTCCATCGTCGATGTCAATGTTATGGCTGCTGTCACTGTATCCGGTGATCCTTCTTGATCCATCCTTCTTGAAAAACAAACCGTAACCAGTAGTTCCTCTTAAGTACCTTAGTACATGTTTGATAGCTTGCCCATGAGACACCCTCGGACTCTGCATATAGCGGCTAAGGACTCCAACTGCAAAAGACAAATCTGGTCTCATGTGGAGAAGATATCTTAAGCAATCTATGGTTCTTCTATACCTAGTAGCATCGATTTCCTTTTCCTTTTCCGCTTTTGATAAACTCAGACCAGGCTCCATCGGTTCATGAGTTGGATTGCAGGACCCCGTTCCTGCATCAACAAGTATTCCTTGAGCATATGCTTCCTGTTTGATCTTGATTCCATCTGCTCCTTGAATAACTTATATGCCAAGATAATAAGTTAATTTCCCAAGATTCGACATCTCGAACCTCCTTGACATGTCCTCTTTAAAAACCTTGATGATCTTGAGTGATGTCCCTGTTACAAACAGATCATCAACATAGATAACCACAATTAAGAACTCATTCTCCTCCTTCTTACAGTACACTGTCGGTTCCTTCACACACTTCTTGAAGTTCATTTCTTTTAGAACTTGATCCAGCTTTGTATTCCAAGCTCTAGGAGCTTGACGGAGACCATACAAGGCCTTATAAAGCCTCTAAACTCGATCCTCTTCTCCTTTCTTCTCAAAGCCTTCAGGTTGAGTAACATAGACTAGTTCTTTTAGTTCGCCATTGAGAAAAGCTGTCTTCACGTCTAAGTGGTGAATCTCCCAACCTATTGTTGCTGCGAGTGCTATTAGAAGCCGTATAGTTTCGATTCTAGCTACCGGAGCAAACACTTCATCGAAATCTATACCTTGTTGTTGCACATATCCTTTGCAACTAACCTCGCCTTATACTTATTCACTGAACCATCAGCTTTTCTTTTAAGTTTGTAGACCCACCTAACTCCTATAGGTTTAACACCAACTGGTTTGTCTACAAGCTCCCAGGTGTTGTTCCTTGTGATCAAATCCAGTTCAGCCTTCATAGCATCGATCCACTCTTTTATCTTCCCAACTTCGAAATAATTTTCTGGTTCCCCATCTAATGTTAGAAACAACCTGCAACTTACTTCTTCTGCAAATAAGACGTAATCATTAAGATAACATGGCTTTGTTATCACACGACCAGATCTAATGACCAGAGGTTGAACTCCGACTTGTTGCTCCTCAATATGATTCTCATCACTCATATCATTCTCATTATCTTCTTCATCTTCGTGGTTATCATGATTTACATCTTCTGGGTCGGCATCTTGTTGATCGTTGCCTTGTTCATTACCGTGTCCACCACCATCTTCGATAAAGCCTTCTTGAAAGAGCCTAAACATACCAGGTTCACCATCTGATTTGTTTGTCATAGATGACCAGTCCCAAGCCTTACCTTCGTCAAATATGACGTCTCTGCTGATAACTACTTTCTCCGCAACAGGGTCATAGAGTCTATAAGCTTTAGAACCAGGTTCTGTTCCAAGATTGATCACTTTCTTTGATTTATCATCTAGCTTTTTCAACTGTGGTCCATTGATCTTTGCATAGGCAACACAACCGAACACTCTCAAGTGCTCAATGTTCGGTTTCGTGGACATATAACACTCATATGGAGTCTGACCATATAGTGCTTTTGTGGGCACTCGATTGATGAGGTAAGTCGAGTGGCGTACAGCTTCTCCCCACATATCATTCGGAACCGACATCGCTTTCATCAAGCTTCTTTTCATCTCCATCAAAGTACGGTTTTTTCTCTCTACCACACCGTTTTGTTGTGGTGTATGCGGCGCGGTTAGATGTATAGTAAAGCCGTTCTCCTCACATAACCGATTGAACTCAGCTGAGGTAAACTCTCCTCCTCTATCGGTTCTAAACGTCTTCATGGAGAGCCCACTCTGTTTTTCAACAAAGTCTTTAAACCGTTTAAAGCGATCAAACGCTTCACTTTTTTCTCTTAGTAGCATTGTCCACATGTACCTAGAGAAATCATCAATTAGAACAAAAACATATCGGTTATTAGCTGGTGTCGGTGGTGAAATCAGACCACACAAGTCTCCATGTACCAATTCCAAGGCCTGTCATGCACGAAAACTTGCTTTAGCCGGGAATGAACCTCTTGTTTGCTTCCCAACTAAGCACACCTCACACATACCCCTATCATGGATCATGTGTGGCATTCCTACAACCATATCCTTTCGAACCATGTTATTCATAACATTAAAACTTACATGCCAACACCATGTAGTATCATCACTCCCGAGCTGCAAACACATTGGAGGACTTATTTCCATTGGTGTCTTGTAAAGTCTGTTTGAAGACCTAGTAACTCTCACAAGTAATCTTCCACACAGATCTAGAAGTGTCAGAAACACTCCTTTCATGTTCACCTCACAACCTCCCTATGTTGCTTGGCCAAGGCTCAAAAAGTTGTGTTTAAGGTCGGGTATAAAATAAATTTCTTTGAGTGCTCTTATTTCTCCAGTCTTGCACACAAAGTTAATGATCCCCTTTCCAACAATATCAACATAAGAGCCAACACCAAACCTGACTTTACCTTTAATCTTTTCATCCAAACTGCAGAAAAACTCCTTATTTCCTGACATGTGATTACTTGCTCCATTATCCAAATACCAAACACTTGCATTGCCTTTGTTGGTATCGTAGTTCTTCGGAATTATCTTGTCTTTGTTTAAAAACACTACTTCATGCATATATAGTGCATCAGCTTCATGTGTCTCATTCAGGTTTGATTCTTGATTCTGATTGTGGTTTTGAATCGGTTTGTTTGTACACGTTGTCTCATAGTGCTCTGGCTTATCGCATCTCCAACATATCACTTTCGATAAGTCTTTCTTCGGTTTGTTTTGGTTGTCTTCTGTGGCTTATCCTCCTTGGTTTTGGCCATTGAATCTCCCTCGACCCCTGCCTCTACCAAAACCACCTCTACCAAAACTACCTCTGCCGTAGCCGCTTCTACCGAAGCCGCCTCTACCTCTAGATCCTCCTCGGAAACCACCGTAACCTCCACGATTATTAGAGGTATTGGTAAACATCAACTTGCCTTGATCTTCGACTGAACTTACTTCTCCAATTCGTTCCCCATAAGCTTTTAACCTTCCTACTATGTCCACAAACGTCGTTGTGTTTAAGTCGAGGACTTGCTCTAGAGAAGCTACCATATGAATAAATTTTTCTCTAGGTAATCTTGTAAGAAACTTCTTTACCAACTTTGGTTCTTCAATGGTCGCTCCCAAAGAAGCCGATTGTGATGCAAGCCCTGAAATCTTGTCTGCAAAGTCATCTACCGAATCTGAATCATTCATCTTCAACCGCTCTAGTTTTGCTAACAAAGTCTGAAGTCTAGCTTCCTTTACACGTTCCGCTCCTTGGTGACGTGATCGGATAGCATTCCACAGTGTTTTAGCTGAATCTTGCTCTCCTATTTGCAAGATAAGTGACTCGGGGACAGAATGGAATAGAAGAGCTGTCGCAATATCATTCTTCTTTTCATCTTTAGATCCCGGTTCGATTGTATCCCATACTTCGTTAACTCGGAGAATGATCTTCATCCTCATCGACCAAACTGTGTAGTTTGTTGATGTTAGTAATGAACACTGGATTGATGGTGCTCCAAGGTCCTTCGTTCGTGACGGTGAATTCTGTTCGTCCCCCATGCTTGGTTTCGAAAAGTTTTCTCCACCATTTTTTGATCAGAAACACAACCTTGCTCTGATATCAAATCTAAGAATAAAACTTGAAGAATATAAGAACACTTTTCTTATTAGATTTAGAAAACTCTCTCAAAAACTAAATATCTCTTTCTCTCAAGTCTTATGGAACACCTCTCCGCCGACTCTTATATTTATAGGTTTACACTTTTCCTAAACCTATTAGAATTACCACTACACAACTTAATGATAATAGGAACTTTTCCTTTTCATAATCTATCTCTTTTGGCAACTTCGTAGGAGATAGCCTCTTCCTAGAATTATCCAACACATATTAGCTTAAAATCCTAAGAATTACACACTTATTAAGTCAATAATAAGATGGAATTTATGATTCAGGTTGATGATTAATTAACCTAATCTCCTTACACTATTAAAAAGTTAGAAGTAGTACTAGAACAACCATTATTTTTCTTAAGTTAAAATTACAATTTCAAGATTCTAAGACTTTGTAAATAACCACGAAGCAAGGTAATATAGCTCTCGGGTTATAAACCACAAGCTCCTCCAGATTCGAATAAACTCCAGCGTTGACCGCCACCGAGTCAAACACACCACCGCTCGATGAAACTCCAACCGCCGAACTATCCTCCACCGGAGACTTCGTCTCCGCCGTAGCAGAAGCCTCCGCCGCGAGTAAATTAATGCGCTTAACTCTCCCAGCGATTACCCGACACACAAGCATCACTCTCCTCGCATCATCGCTACACGTCAGCAAATCATCAGCTCTTCCGCTACTCGCCGTCGTCCTCACCCCGCCGACGCTAGCGGTTGCGGTGGCTCCTCCTCCGCCAGCGGATTTTCCTAGGAATCCGTGGCGAATCGCGTTGCATACGCCACAGCCAGGGAGGTTAGAGCAGAGAGAAGACGAGCCACGAGCTCCGAGAGAGCAAGTGAGAGTAGTGCAGTGGAAACGCAGAAGCTCGTTGCCGTCGGCGGCACAACGAGCGTCTTTTCTGGTAGTTTGAAGCGCACGCGCCTTCACCGCGTCTCGGCAGTCTTCGAACCGCTGGATCGTACGTTGAGTGTTGTGGACTTTTAATATCCGTTCGATTTGACAGATGGGACTGTCTTTTTTAAGCCAGCTTGATTTGAATATGATCTCCACTATGTTTCGACCCGAATCTTCCGGACCTAACTCCGAAACTGCAATAAAACGACAACGTTTTTTGCTCATGAAATCAGGGAAACTCTATACCAAGTCAAAACAAAATCTTGAGTTTTGGAAACATTAAGACAGAGTTTTAATTCAGTTACTGTCAGGTGGGGTTGTAATTCTTATACTGTCGAATAGAAAAATGACACGTAATAAATATCAGGGGGACATTGAATTTAGTTAAGAGCAGAGAGACAGCTGTTTCTTTTTATAGTACAAAATGGTCCCCATGGCAGCATGCTAAGTGTTTTCCAAAGCCAAACGACATATATGGATACCATAGAATATGTTGTCCTCTCCAGTTATTTTTATTCCCTATTCTCTTTTGTAATTTTCTCTAAAAATACGGATGAATCTGCTACATAAGGCCAAATTCATTCTAACTTATTTGATCGATATTATCACCGACAATAACATTGAGATCTTGATTCCATTAAAAAAAGATAAGTGTAAGCTAATAAAGCATGTTCGTTAATTATTTGCTTAACATTACGGTAAATCTATCGATAAATCCAAGTGCAGATTCACCGGAAAATGTGTTAGTGCTAATAATTCTATCAAATACTAAACAAGTTGAGTTTATATCAACATTCACAAGTCAAATCATGGACTGAGATCTTAATTTTTTTTCCAATTAAGGTTCCAAAAACATAACATTTTACTTTACTAAGCAATTTGCATTAACGAAATCCCACCAGATACTAGGTTTAACTTTAAAAAATGTGACTACTCAGTACTCACACACAAAAAAAAAAGATTGTAGCTACTAGATAGAGCGTAATTAAATAATTTGAGCTAAATGATAAAGTTATATAAATAAATTTTAACAACCGAAAATAGTAAAATGTTAAACCCGTACCTGCGTGACGAACAGCTTGATGAAGCTCTAAGCTTTCAAGCTTGGGAAAAACTTCTCCACATTGGGAACAAGCACAAACCCTAGGCGAAATTGGATACCTACCATTTAAAGAAAAAAAGAATGAATTTTGCAGAAAATAAATTATAACTAGGATGACTTCTCTCATCATTAATTTGTGTAGTCATTTACCTGCTAGGGTCAACGATCATGTGACATTCGTAACATCCGGAGAGTTTACGGAACTGCATGGCTCTAAACGAAGTCGTTGATGATGACGTGTAACTCCCGCTGGCGTTAGATCTCGTTGAGCCAGATGTCAGAGACCGAGACGAAGAGGAACCGTGTTGACCAGGTTTCCGAGTCAGAAGCCGAGTCTCCGAGTCAGGAACAGTCGAGTTAGCTACGTCGGGAGAGTGGTCTGCTCTATGAACCACGCGAGTGTTGCCGTGAGCCACGTCTCTGAAGCTACATATGGAGCTGCACGACGAGCCGAGCTTGGAAGGAGATAAGTTAGTAGTTATGGACGGAGCAGGCTGAGAGTTCTTGGAAGGATCATGGACTCTTGATCCTTCGATTTGCTTGCAAGTTAATAGGTTCTTGATTTGGTCCCATGAAGAAGGCTGCTTAGGAAGTACTGCTTTTTTCGATTTCTGCGGTTTGTGTGGTTTCTGTTTATGCGGTTGAGTTTGATCGGTGGGATTCTCGCGTTTCTTGCGTTTGCTCGACGGTGGATTGTGTTTTTGAGGCGGCTCTGCGTTTTCCGGAAAGAAAGTTAGCAAAGCCATTGTAAGAAAGAAGGAAAGAAACTCTTGAGAATGTGAGAGTTTCTCTTTTGTGGTCTTCTTTATGGTTCTTTAATTATAAGCTTTTTTTTGTAGGTGTTGAAATCGAAGATGGATCCAAGATGTGTAATAAGGAGGGAAGAAGATTAAAGTAGTGGGCTTTATCTTTCTTTACTTCTTTATTTTACAGTTTTACTTTCTTACCCTTCTCATTTCGAATTTTAATTTACTAAGATTTATAATCTTTTGAATTGTACAAAGGGTACTAAATTAACTATATTCAGATATCTTGTTTTGTCAGATCTTTCTAATTAATTTTGGCATCTGGTTGCTTACTTTTTTAGTTGTAGGCTTGCAGTGCAGTTAATTTTGTATATTTTCCTCAAAAGAAAGAACAGTAATTAATATGCATTTCAAATACTAAATTACTCTTTTGATGAAAATAAATTAGTTAGAAGATATTGAAATTAATTATTTTTGGACGAGCTTGGTTGGCCTTGTATGTGCTTTAACTGCTTTCATCTATCTATCTGCTTATAATCTGCGATTACAGTTTGACCTACTTAAGGGGCTGACTTTGTTAACGTCACTGAAGCTTCTATTGGTAGAGATGCAGACAAAATGCCACGTCAGAAAGCATCTTTGGTATATTTCAAATACTAAATTACTCTTTAATATATGGATTTGTTTCGTATATTTTACTCAAATATCTGATTGAAATCTCATTATTATGAAGACGCTAATATACATAATAAAAATGAAAAATTTAGCTGTGAAGAATAGATTGGAGAATTAATCCGTGTTTATCAAAATATAAAAAAAAAGGTTTGAAGATTCCATGAATGCAAGCAAGAAAAAAGAAACGATAATAGACTAATAGTACTCATGATTATAAAATATATGTTTTGGATGTATGGTCAAAACAATTGTTTAAAACAGAAACAAGATTACACGTTAAACACCAGACAAGGTCTTTGGAAACTTCGTATCTGGAACTGTGATTACGGATTCCAAATGTTCTATTTGTCTCGAGTTGAATTTTTCAATGCCTTTTATTTCTTAGTTTTCCTATAACTAAACTAAACTATACTGTATTTTAATTTATTTCTATAGTTTACTTCCGTGTTAAATTCAAAAATTATATGAAGTATTTTTACTATTTTAGATTTATGCAATGTGATTGTATTTGTAAGAAATTGGTACTGGATTAGACTGATAGACTGTTCCTTTTTCAAAACAATTAAGTTAGGGTGTCATAAACTAATCTCACTACAGTAAAAAGTAGTGGAGTTAAACTTGAAATTTGTGCAAATAGGTATGGGTGTAAATTCATTTATTAATATATATATATACTGATTATCATAAAAAGGTTTAATGCGCCAAATAATAATAATTTATTGTATCATAAATGGTGAGAATTGAGAATGCCACAACACAGTGTCCAGTGTCCACATTATGGGTGGTAACTCAGGCACCATATTTTTTTAGGCTGTGGTATTAAAAACATAAATTTTAGTAACTGTATTAATCACTCATCAATAAGTAATATATAGTGAATTAATCATAATCAAGGTATATACTGAAGCAATCAAAATATTTGTTTAAGGTTGACCGTTGACCAGATGTAAAAATCGAAGGCCTTCACATTCGCCGCAATACTTGGATTTTACCACGAAGTCGCTTTGGCCTTCTCACTCGTCGTGTTCCACATTTGTCCCTCTCTTTTGTTTTTTTTCAATCTAATAAACTTGGTTATAAAAATCATCAGAGATTATTATTATTATTATTATTATAGAATTAGTCATTTCGTTTCAAATTGTGTTCAATGATGTTTGCTATTTTATAAGTTTCGTTGAGACAAAAGAAGAAAAAGGAGCGCGAGGTGTTGAGAATGTGTTTGATTCTTAAAAACGAGTTTGAATTTCAAAATAAAACGAAAAGTTAAAGTAATTGTTTACAAACGTAACGTTTAAATAATTTGTTAGGAGTCCGGTGACAATGGAATTTATTCGACTGACAGAAAAATTAATCCCTGCTGCATTTAATATTAAAAAGAGTCTATACTGACAACGTGGCCGGTTAGGATTGGGGTGTGATTAATAAATTTTACCTATTTATAACTTCAAAAAATTGATATAAATTTTATATTGGTATTACCCATCTTGTATTGCAGTAAAGAGAAACCTTCCAATTCCCAATTTGTATAAATTCAAGTGCTTTGAATTTTGCATTAAATATAGAGCCACGAACGATTGTAGATTTTTAAAACACCGAGAGAGAGAGAGAGAGAGAGAGGATATCTGAATATACTACTACTAGTATGAATTATGGATCGTTTCATGGTAAGTTTTTTGAAAATGTTTGTAAGGTTTATTTCTGTGACCAACAACAACAATAAGAGGATATCTCTAGATACAAAAAGGTGTTACTCTTAGTATAATGTGTTATTCGTTTACAATGTTATAAAGTGCACGTGTGATTTGGGGTCTAAAGGTTTGGCAAAATGGTTTTAAAATATATGAAAACTAGAGACAATTGTGTCCCCATTTCATGTTATTATAATATATTACTTCTTCTGTCTCGTAAAAATTGATATTTTGAAATATTTTTTTGTCCCATAAAAATTGAAGTTTTGTAAATTTCAAGAAATAATAATTGAAAATATTTAAAATGTTGAATTGTTATTGGTTTAAAATTAAATAATATTTCTTTAGTTAAATGAAAAAATATTTTTAAACTCAGTAATAATTATTTTCTTAAAATGTGTAAAAGCTTCTAAACATCAATATTTCATTTTATAAAGAATCGAATCAAGCCCCGCATCTGATTTCATTTTAATTAGATTACATCTCCCACCCAATTAGTTGAAAACTTAAACGTCGGACATATCACTATATCAAATCATTAATCCGTAGCTCAAAGGGTCAAATATCATATAAAAAAAAAAAAATTATTTAGTACACTTTTAAACATACATACGATTTTTGAATTTTTGTACAAATAAACGAACATAATACCTGTGGTACAAGAAAATATACATTTGAGAATAGCTAAATAGTGGTTCGCAAAATAAACTGTTAATATCCATTACTGTTTTGCATCATCTTGAAAGTATCTTACTGTATCATGTTCCATCTTATAAAGTAAACTTTTACAGTAAAAAAAAACTATAGTCATATCTCATATGCCTAAAGAACTGTCACGAAAGTGTGGAATAATACATTGTTATACTGATACAATGTGTATGAAAAGCATGTGGTCTACTTTAATACTAGAATACTTGTAACAACTGCAATGTAATTCTTTTCACACACTCATTCTGTAATCAAATAACTTGTAGGAATTTAGATGAGAGAAAACGAGACCTGGTTTTGGTCTTTACTACCTAAAAATTGTATTTGTTTGTTGTTGTGTTGCTTTTTATAGTTACAGAGTCCAAATTGGGATATATATCGCGTCAGGGATGGCTTGTGGAGAATTAAACAAAGTGGTGAAAAAATAAGAAGAAGAAGATGGGTTCTTCTTGTTGACACTCTTTAGTTTCACACTGGATCATACAACAAGAACAAGCTTCATATCAATAAATGCAAGTAGATAGATATACGACAACTATCATTCAAAATTGGTCCCTAATTTTTATAGTGGATTCATCAATCATTCGGTTGCATATTCTTCTTTCAATTATTGGTCTCTCTACACAACTCATTAATTTATGAATCTCTGTATTCGTTGTGGTCTTCTTTTTACACGTATTATCTGATCAAATTGGTTATTTTGTACGTGCAATAAATACAATGCCGTATTAGATATACACAGTTAGATATTTTGTAATTGTTTATGTATTTTTCCACACAATGATGATATGTCACAACTTGTAGCCGTGTGGTCCTATGGTTATGTATTATTTTTATGTTTAACCCCTTTCGTTTTATAAATTACTTTGCAGAATGTTCTTTTTTTTTCTTTTATCTTTTGAGTAACACAAATGCAATATTGACCAAGTATAATTTCTTTGAATTTTAAAATAAAGTATTTGAGCAGGGATGTCAAAGCGGTTTTATCCATTTCGCTACCCGTCACATTTAACCTGATCCACAACGGACTGAGAGTCTGAGATAATATTGTGGGGTTTGACGGTTCGGTTTACATCCGGCCTGCTAGATACAGAGAGTGGAAACATGTGGGCTTGATAAGGGATTGGGTGCCATCAAACACGTACGTGAAGCACTTACGTTAAGGTATATGTAAAAACCAAAATCTAATAATTCAATGGATTAAAAGGTACTTTATTTATTCTCCGAAGCAATTTACATTTGACATATGAAATTAAGAAACACTAATCCACATAGTATGATTTATTCCTCCTATTAGCGACTAAAAGAAAGAAGATGAATGATACATAGTTAGTACAATGTGTATTCACGAGTCAGTCTAAGTGTTTTCCTCTTGGATGAGTCTCTACCTCACTTAGTAGCTTCGTTTTCTTTCACCTTAAGGATTGGATCATCAACTTCAGGTGTTGTTGTCTGTTTCTTTTCCTGTTCACAAATAGAAAAAAATAGCAAAGATCTTTTAAAGAACATTTAACTCACATGTTAAATACTATATATATGCGTAGAGAGAGGTGAAAAGAATTATTTAATTACCTCTGACTTAGATTTTGGTGTAGATTGTTCGGAAATATACTGCAAGATCTCAAAGAATCTTGTGTGTCCATGGTTAATTGCTTTTTGGAGATATATCTTTGCCATATTCCCAGCTCTAGTCCGTACCTCTATCAAGCTGCGGTCAATTTCATCTTCATGCTTTGAGATGTATGGCCTGAAGAAAGAATCGTACACATATGTGGTTCCCTGAAAAGGTAAACACACATGAGGATATCAAATTAGAGAGAAAGCCAGTTGAATCAAAAGATTAATTTTGAATCTCATTGGCTTTACTTACTTTGGTCTTTGGGAACCATAGATAAATAAAGAATGCCAACTTGGCCTCGCTATACATTGGTAACCTTCACAATGAAAGCAAAGTATAATAAGAACAGTGAAAATATATATTTGTTACTAACAAAAGTACTAAAAAACCAATAACAAGTAACTTACCAGGAAACAAGAGCATCACCAACTCGTTCGGAAATCGTTAAAACAGCTACAATAATCCTACAAAGATGTTTTACGAGGAAGAAACAAGCAAGATTTAGGAACCTTTAAGGATAGAGATCAAGAAAAGAAGTATATATAAGACATTAAGACGGTTATCATATATATATATACCAATATTGGCACCAGAACTGAAGGTGTTCAATCTCAGGCTTGTTGAGTTCCACCGTCTTGTAACACTCATAAGCAGGATACGCATATCCAAACACCATTCTGTCAATAATTAAAAAATTCATTAATTAATTTGTTTGATTATACAACTGTTTCTAGGAACACAAAAGAAGAGATCAAATTATAGTTATTGAGTAACATACAAAAGCCCTCTTGTCAGAAACGATCCAATCATTGTGATCACCTGCTAAACATATTACAAAAACAACAAACGAATCTGCTGAATCAAAATTATATGATGATCACTATATCCAAATTTCGAAAACGAGACACTAAGCATTGATAAAATGCAACGTTTTAAGACGATTGAAACCATAACATATATACCTATCTTATGAGACGACGTGATGATGCGGCAGGCGACGGTTACGGACAGTGACTTGCGGGAAAGGAGAAGCAAAAACGGTATGATCGTATCGTATCGGGATAGTGACTTGCGAATCCTTTTTTCTCGTAAATATATATTTTGTTCTCTGCTTGACAGTTTTAACTTGAAACAGTGCGTTGCGGGCTCCATATAATACGTAAACAAACAACTTTGAAAAAAGGTTTAGCAGCCGTTGGATTTTTATCTGACGGTTACGATCTTCTACTTTTAATCAGAGGGTGTACCGTATCTTTTTCGCACCTGATTGCTCCCTCTTCGAAATAATGGATAAAAGAAAATTTTCTTTTACTGAAATGGGATAAAGCCACGTGAATAAATCTTAGCCGCTAATGATTAAACATCTGGTGGCTGAGATTAACCGAAAACCACTGGTTCATCTTCTTCCTCCTCATCCTCTCATCTTCGCGCGCGCTTAAGCTATCGTTCTCCATAGCTTTCCACACAACATCGAAACCGAAATGCCAGTTTCAGCTCCGTCTCCGCCTCGTATTCTTCACTCTCCGTTCATCCACCGTCCAATCAATTTCACTCCGTCTTCATTCCCCGCGAAGAATCTCCGGTCTCCATCTTATCCACGAATCAAAGCTGAACTCGATCCCAACACGGTCTTTTGATTCTCATCCTCTTTATTCTCTCTTCTCACAACTTCAATTTGATTCTCAATTTTGGGTTTTCGTAATATATATAGGTAGTCGCAATATCTGTTGGCGTAGCTAGTGTCGCGTTAGGAATTGGAATCCCTGTGTTCTACGAAACTCAAATCGACAATGCCGTAAGTCTTCAGATTCACTTCTCGATTCAATCGATTGGAATTGTTTGCATTTTTCTAACACAACTTCTCGGTTTAGTCTAAGCGAGAGAATACTCAACCTTGTTTTCCCTGCAATGGAACCGGAGCTCGTACGTTTTTATTATTGCTTCTCTTATTACTCTCTTATATACTCTCTATTAAAGTTGTTGTTTTTGTTGATGCTGTTTGTTTAATTTGTGGAGCAGAGAAATGTAGATTGTGTGTGGGAAGTGGTAATGTGACAGTAGAGCTTGGTGGTGGAGAGAAAGAAGTCTCTAACTGCATCAACTGTGATGGTGCTGGTTCTTTAACTTGCACTACTTGTCAAGGCTCTGGTGTTCAACCTCGATACCTTGATCGAAGGTACTATATGATAATTCAAAGCTACTCTGTTTGTTTTGTTGCACATTGTAGAGATAGATACTCACGACTTTTTTATTCTCTTCTTTTTCGTATATGGTCAGGGAGTTCAAGGACGATGACTAAATGTCTTTGCACTAGGGAAAACAGATCAAAGTATCTCTTTTTCCTCCCTTCTCACATTTCTTCATTGTACAATACTGTTTTGTTCACCAAGCATATGACAGAACAACATGTTGTATCAAAGAGATCAATCAAAATGTTTCTTCTGTTGTAATGAAGTAACATGACAGAACAACATGTATCTTTCATCTTAAAGCTGATACTATTTTCCCTCTGTCATCAATCAGCAACCAAAACAAATCTCTACAAAAGACCAATTCTATTGGTTTTTAATTGCAACAACAATGAGCTAGCTACATACATATGTATAGCTTGAAGTCAACCTACCATTGAAACTGACGGAGAAAGTTTCCTGCATTTGGCTTGTAACCAAGTCAACCGTGACTTGTTACTTTTAAGAGATAGGAAAGTCTCTCTAAGACCAGGGTTCTCAAAAAGGTCTAAAGCTGCATAGTAGACGCCTTCGCCCACGTTCTCTATCTCGTCAAGCACATTGATACAGTTTGTGATACTAAATCTGTCCTCTTGCGTTACGGAATCAGCCATCCTTGACCTCAAAGCAGTCACCATGTCTGACAAAGCACCTGCCATTTTTCCCAATGCTGCTTGATCAATATGGCTCGGTCCTAAAGAGGTCTTTGAATCAGGTTCTCTCTTCCTTTTTCTATCTACCAAGTTTGTGTCTGCTTGCGCTACAGTTGGTGTTGATATATTCTCAGAGGATTGATTTGCCATGGATTCTTCTAATCCTTCAAAGTGACTTGACTGAGCATATCTACCATCAACGGAATCATCACCAAATATAGTGCAAAGCTGCTCATAAATGGGACAGTCCTTAACATTAACCGGCTCACTCCTAGGCTGTACCTGTGTGACCCAAGTGTTTAAGAAAAAAAACAGCATTTCCTTCAGTAAAACATAATGCTTGAACCTAAAGAGGATAAAAGTAAGTAAAGCTTACACCAGAATCTTCTTCCAACAAGTCAAACCCCAAGATACATCTTGTATCTTCTTCGAGAACAGATGCGTTTTGAACATGAGATGATTCAAGAGTGTTATAGCGTTGTCTCAGAACAGCAAGATGTTTCCTCAATTGAACATTGTTGAAGTTAAGCTCCGTCTGCTCGTTGAATTCACGGCGTATGTTATTCCATGTTTTGCTATCGAAAACGTTGTTATGTCTGTTTCCTGATTGGATCTGTTTAACCACCAAGTCAGCTAAAACCTTGTCAAGAAACGGAGTCCATCTCTTTCTCGATCGATCTTGCTTTGTTGGTTGTACGTTAGCTTCAGCATCCATCAACATCTGTGAACCAAAAGACTAATAATAATAATAAGACATCAGCTATATATATCTATCAAAAGATAAACACAAGACAGAGACTTTACACCTGACACAGTGACACTTATTTAAAATGACGCTAACACCTTACCAGTTACTCTGTGGTGGTACATTCAAAATCAAAAGGATCATAGCAATTTCTAAGAAATTCAGCTAATTATGGTGTGATCACGAAATAAACTCATCATCCGGCGATTTTGGAACAAAATCTGAAGAGAAAAAAACGCAAGTGTGAAACTTGTTATAGACTGACCTCTCTGGAGATGAAATTATAACACGATCAGTCCTCCATGGATCCGAGCAAACGGGAGATTTAATGCAATTTTGTTCTTAATGCCATTATTTGCAGATCCTGTGGATATGCATAACAAAAACAGAGGGTTTTCCTTGGGTATAAATGTGTGTTCTGATTTGGTTAGCACTCTGTTCTGATAATATCATTTTCTTACTTCAATAATCTTGAAGATCAGCGTATTGCTGATTCGATAATCCCGCTACCATCTCCTTGTGCCGCCGCTTTAAAGGCTATTTGTGTTTCCAGAACTTCTTTTCAGGCTCCTCAATTCCCATTTCTTCATCGCACAGAGTGCTAACCAAATCAGAACACACATTTATACCCAAGGAAAACCCTCTGTTTTTGTTATACATATCCACAGGATCTGCAAATAATGGCATTAATAACAAAATTGCATTAAATCTACCATATAATTTAGCCATAATAATCGATGTTATTAACAAAAAAAAAAAGGGGTTTGGATTTAGGGATTCTGCGAAGTTGGCGTGCTATTGGGCTAGTTTAATGCTTGGTAAACCCCAGGCCCAATAATCTCAAATTCTCCTACTTTGTCTTTCATTGGCATACTGGTCAATAGACTCAATACTGGTCATATATATACATACACCTCTGGCTAGAGTCGACCAAGAGGGGGAAGCCTTGCATGGTGAGATATGGCAACAAATGGCAACAAAAATGAAGCCTACCACTAACCCCACTTGTTCCTTATTCAACTTATTAAATCTGTTGTTACCCATCAGATTTTTTAGCTAACAATTTTTTTTCCCAATTTTAAATGTTGGCCTACTAATTTTATTTACAAACAAATTAGTTCTTTTTCCTATTATATTATAAATGTGGACACCTAATAAAAATTGATATAGCGACCGACAGTTTGTGACAGTGACACACTGACTTACATAAACAGTTGTACCCGTCTCATTTGCTTCCTTTAAAGTTAAAAGGGGTAAAGCTGTAATTATTCACCTTATAATTAACATTAATGAATAAATACAACCTTGAGTTAATATACTAACACAAAAAAAAAATCTAAACAAAGGAAAAAAAAAATTAGATAGATCTGAAATCCCGCTTGATACTCCACCGACTTTAAACTAATTTAGAGAGATTTGATTTTTTTTTTTTTTTTTTTTTTTTTAAAGTTGAGTAAGAAGAAGCAGAAGTGTGGGCAGTGACTCCTCTCTCCACCTTCCTTTTTGATTCAACCTATCACCTTTGCTCCTTCCCATATCTTCATCAACAGATCCGTGAAGCTACTAAGTGAATGCAGCTACATTGAACCTCGGATCTAAAAAATCAAAATCCACGAATTTCGAAAAAAACACAAAAATGGGGGAGAAATCAAAGTCCAAAGGTTGGTGCGGTTGGTTCATCGCGATTATCGTGTTAGCTGCTGTTGTCCTCGCCGTCGTTTACACCGTCAAATCTAGAATGAAGAAATCCGGTGAAGCTGATGGTTCTGGTCCTGTTCCTGGTCCTCCCGGCGCCATTGATAAAAAATACGCCGACGCTCTCAAGTTGTCTTTACAGTTCTTCGATATCCAGAAATGTAATCTTCATCTAATTCGAGATTCCGTTAGATTATTATTAACTTACCTTACAAGTTATTATTTGATTTTGATTCGTTTTCTTTGTGTGCAATGTTTTTTGAATGTTAGCTGGTAAATTGGTGAACAATAAGATACCTTGGAGAGGAGATTCAGGTCTTAAAGATGGAAGTGAAGCTGATCTTGATCTTTCTAAAGGCTTATATGATGCTGGCGATCATATTAAGTTTGGTTTCCCTATGGCTTTCACTGCTACGGTTCTTTCATGGTCGATTCTTGAGTATGGTGATCAGATGGATGCTGTCAACCAATTAGATCCTGCTAAAGACTCGCTTCGTTGGACTACTGACTATCTTATCAAAGCTCATCCTTCTGATAATGTCCTCTATATCCAGGTTTGGACTTCAAATCATTCATGTTACTGTGTGGAAGCAAATGAGTCTCACTTGTTTAGTATTGTGATGATGATTTTTGATGTGTATAGGTGGGAGATCCAAAAATAGATCATCCATGCTGGGAGAGACCAGAGGATATGAAAGAGAAGAGACCACTTACTAAAATTGATGTAGATACTCCAGGGACTGAGGTTGCTGCGGAAACTGCTGCAGCTATGGCTTCTGCGTCTTTAGTGTTTAAGGATAGTGACCCTCAGTATTCAGCCACGCTTCTTAAGCATGCGAAGCAGTTGTTTGATTTTGCAGATACTAAACGAGGGTCTTACAGTGTTAGTATACCTGAGGTTCAGAAGTTTTACAATTCGACAGGGTATGGGGATGAGTTATTATGGGCAGCTAGCTGGTTGTACCATGCTACAGAGGACAAAACTTACCTTGACTATGTGTCTAAACATGGAACTGAATTTGCTAGTTTTGGAAATCCAACTTGGTTCAGTTGGGACAACAAGCTTGCTGGAACACAGGTTAGATTGAACACCAGTTGTAGCATTTCTGTTTTCTGTTTTTGTTTTTTGTCGCTTGGGTAACATTTATGCTTCTTAATCATTGCAGGTACTGTTATCAAGATTACTCTTCTTTAAAAAAGATTTAGCAGGAAGCAAGGGACTTGGAAGTTACAGGGACACAGCTAAAGCTGTCATGTGTGGGCTTTTACCAAAGTCTCCAACAGCTACAGCTAGTAGAACAAACGGTAATCTCTACTTTTATTATTGCATAGAACATCAAGCCTCTTTGACTTAGTTTCTTATAAAGCTTGGTTCTTGTTAAATCTCTTGTTAAATAGGTGGTCTTGTATGGGTTAGTGAATGGAACTCGATGCAACAATCCGTGTCCTCAGCGTTCTTAGCCTCGCTTTTCAGTGATTACATGCTCACTTCCCGTATCCATAAAATATCTTGCGACGGGAAAATCTTCAAAGCAACAGAGCTCAGAGATTTCGCCAAATCACAGGTAACTACTAAAAACATATGAACACTAAAAATAAACTATACACAAACAAAGTAGACTCACTGGAGTTTCGTCCTGCAGGCTGATTACATGTTGGGGAAGAATCCACTGGGAACGAGCTTCGTGGTGGGTTATGGAGACAAATACCCAGAGTTTGTGCATCATAGAGGAGCTTCGATTCCCGCAGATGCAACCACAGGGTGCTTAGATGGATTCAAATGGTTTAACTCAACGAAGCCAAACCCAAACATAGCATATGGTGCACTCGTAGGTGGACCTTTCTTCAACGAGACGTTCACTGACTCGCGAGAAAACCCAATGCAAAACGAGCCAACCACTTACAACAATGCACTTCTCGTTGGTCTTTTGTCTAGTCTTGTCACTACCTCTTCTGCTTTACAATCTTTGAAGTGAGCTATTTTTTATTGAAATCACATTGCTACGTGTTATTTTTTTTGTTTCTTTCTTTTTTAATGTTTGTGTATTATTCACACGCTGTGTATTGGTTGATATGTTGATGAGTGTTAAACAAACAATTAGTTGTCTAATCAAATTACAAAGCTTGTCGACAAAAAATAAATCCAAGTACAGAGCTACAACACACAACATAGGTTGACTAGTTGATTTGGTGCACACAAATGACAAAAAAAAAAAAAAAAAAAAAAAAAAAACAATGTTTCAACTTGCACAATTGGAAAATTCGTGAAAAAAGCGACTTATTTAATATTTGTCAAAAAAAATAGACAGATTTTTTTTGTTACCAGAAAAATCACAAGCAAATTTATGGTAAATATAAAGCATGATATATTTTTCTATTCCGATTTCCCCATTCGCCGTAACAGTCCGTTAACAGCGTGAACGTTCACGCTGTTATTATGTTTGAAACAATTCCCGAAAAGAATCCAACTAATTAATATTTGCTAGAAAATAGATGAATTTTTTTATAATTGCCAGAAACATACACATATCAACATTTTTTATTTTTCTATTAACAATCTCCTGAGGTGGCCAGAACTCAAAGTTTCCTCTGTATCTTTACCAGTTTTTTATAAATTGTTGGAGTTTATATGATTTTACATTTTGGTATTAAAAATTTATCACATATATATTAATACCATGAATAAAAATAAAATTTTGTGTTGTTATATGAATACAAAAAATTGATGTATTATTAAAAAGAAGTTTTGGTTTACTAATATAGTATATAGACTTTTCAAAAAAAAAAAAAACAAAAACAAAACTGATTCTTTCATTTTGCTTAAGTCATTGACATTTCGATTTTAAGCAAGTCTCCTCTTCATAGCATCCACAATTTCTCTGCTCAAAATTCGTAGTTCATATCCTATGCTTATTAGTTATTTTTGAGAATCCAAAATCTAATCGAAATATGTTATGGATGCTATGAAGAGGAGACTTGCTTAAAATCGAAATGTCAATGATTTTAGACTTTTAGCAGAGAAATAATATATATGTTTATATTATTTTATCATAAATTATTCATATTTTATATCACCAATAAAAATATAGCACAATTTATGTTTTATATTGTTAACATAATATCAATTCTATATTTTTAAATTTTTAAATTTTTTACAAAAATTTCTGGAGTTTTTAGTATTTTACATTTTGGTATATAAAATTTATCATGTATATATTAATATTTTTGAATAAAAATAAAAGCTAATTGAAATTATCTCTTTGTTAAGGTTTTGTTGTTATATGAATACACAAAATTGATGTATTATTAAAAAATAATTTTTGGTTGATATACTAATATAGACTTTTCAAACAAAAAAAACAGATTTTTTTCATTTTGCTAAAATCATTGACATTTCGATTTTAAGCAAGTCTCCTCTTCGTAGCATCCGCCATATCTCTGCTCAAAAGTCATAGTTCATATCCTATGCTTATTAGTTATTTTTGAGAATCCAAAATCTAATCGAAATATAGATATATATATATATATATTTTATAAATTATAAATTATTCATATTTTTCATCACCAATAAAAATATAGCTCAATTTTATATTTTATACTTTTAACATAATATTAATTCTATATTTTTGTATTTTTAGATTTTGTAGAAAAATAAATAGTGGAGTTTTTAGGATTTTATTTTTTGGTATTTAAAATTTATCATCTATATATTAATAGTTTGAATAAAATTAAATTTAATGGAATTAAGTTATCTCTTTGTTAAGTTTGTGTTGTTAAATGAATACAAGAATTGATGTATTATTATTTTAAAAAGTCTGGGTTGATGTATATAAGTATGTAGATGTACTAATATAAAATTTTCCTCTAAAATAATTATAAAAAATATATATTTTTTCATTTTGTTAAAAGTCATTGATCATTTTGACTTAAGCAAGTCTCCTCTTCATAACATCCACACACATGCATGTACCTTAAACAAGATATTCTCCATTCACATATATAAAATCCATTCATTCACATCACATATTCTCCATTCTCACTTATCTCTCTCAACAATCTCATCAATAATGGAAGAGCTCCGGGAAGCGGCGGTTGCTTATTACAACAACGGCACCGAGGAACAAAAGAATTTGGCACGTCAGTTTTTCCGGGCAATGGACGTTGACGGTAACGGCCGTGTCAGCCTTCGTGAGTATACCGACTTCTTGGGTAAAACCGCCGGTTTAGCTAGCTTCCATCCCGAGATGTTTCCGACGCTTGACCAAAATGGGGACGGTCAGCTCGACTTCACGGAGGTCTTGACGCTTTACTATGTGGCTCGGACGCATACCGTTTGTTGCGACGTGTGCCTCCATGCTCTGAGTGGTTTATACTTCACGTGTGTAACGTGCTTTGAATCGAAATGTGGCGACGACACGTTTGATCTCTGCGTCAAGTGTTATAAGCGGCAGGCCTATAGCCATCCGCATCGTCTCTTCCTGGATAGTAATGTTTTATTACGAGCTAAGCGTAGTAACGATCCTCTGGTACGTCGTCTTTATTAATTGTTGTTTTTATTTAGATCTTTTATTTAGTTTTAGAAATATCATTATGTAATTAATGAAGACAGATGGTGCAATGAAAGAAACGAAACAGGAAAAGACGACACGTCAAAACGATGATTCGGTGAAGAACGGATTTAAATCTAATTAGGATATTGATTAAAAAATATATATAATTAGGATTTTTGATTTCTGATTTTTCAAAAACCTAACTCAGATAAATTATTTATAAACCCAGAAAATTTGACCTTACTTTTTTTTTTTTTGATTTGGGATTAATTAGATGTCCCTTTCGGTTTGTGATTCAGATATTTTTCCCGGTTAAAGGTCTGGATTTCATTTATAAAAGCCTTAAACTAGAATAAAAAAATGAAAACACACACTCAACCACAGTTTCGAACTCGCATCACTAACATAGACTATGTATATTTGTTTTAATGATGATAGACTTATATATTGAATTGCTTCTAAATGATGGTAATTTTATCGATCGACATTTGTAACCGGCGTTTGTGTTAGAAAGTTGCTGTATGTAACATGTATCTAGTATCTACCATTATTGAATATAAACATAAAAATTTACCATCGTTAGAAAAAAAAAAAAGAGTTATCTTAATTGCATAAACTATGCAAGGGTTCATACAAAACAAGCAAGTAATGTTGGTATATTCTAAATTTTGCAGCAGCCGCCACCGCAGTCGCCACAGCAGCCGCCACCGCAGTCGCCACAGCAGCAGCATGATGATGAACAGCCCGAAGAAGAATCTGAAGTGGTAAGCAATTTTGACATCTATTTTTTTTTTTAATACTTTTTATGTACGGCCAGACATTTCTTTTTTCATTGGCTATTTATAAGTACTTTACTAGTCGAAATGAAAAGGTTTTTTTATTTTGATATCTTTTTAATATAAAAAATTTTTAAAGAAAAAATTATGCATGGTAAAAATTGATTTGATAACTTAATATTAATTAATAAAAATTAATAAAGAAGGCATAAAATGACCACTTCGTTTTGATTTATTGATTATAATTACATGTATTAAATATATTGTTGAATCTTATTGCATAAATAAAAAGTTTTACAGAAAAAATATGCATGTGTTAAATTCAATTGCATTGTAAAAAAAAATAGCTATCATTTTACATAAAAAAATGTAGATACAAAAGTGGTGAATATGGGGTTGACTAAGAGGATATCTCCAATCCATCTATATTTTTTCCTTTATAAATAGAGAAAAATATAGTAATTTATTTTAGAGGCAAATTTGCTCAAATCCACCTCTATTCTCAACTCTAAAATATATATTGCTATATTTTCTTCTATTTATAGAGGAAAAATAGAGTTCCTCTATATATAAAGAAAAAAATAGCAATATATATTCTAGGGACAAGAATAGTGGTGGATTAGAGTAAATTTATCTATATTATAAAGTTTCTTTATTATAGAGAAAACCAATGGAGATTGTGTAAACAAATATGTAGAATATCAATACTAAATCAATAATTGTATTAATAGTGACAAGATATGAGAAAACATTTTTTCACGGTATAATATGAGATTTTAAATGTGTGGTTGCAGGGATGGTCCGATGCGCTGGAAGCAATGGATGTCGCACTTACTGTCGGAGGTGCCGCCGTTGTGTTATGCACTATTATGTAACAACTCATTTTCTATATCATTGTTGCATTTTTTCTCAGATATTTGGATACATAGTATAAGTTTCAATTGCAGACTAAAAGATCAAATGCGTTAAAAACAATGTAATACATTAAGTTTTGGGTTTTGGAGTGGATGGCTCCACTGGAAATTATGTGTCATATTTCTAAGTGCTTCCGTCTCTTTTTCTTTTTCGTTTTTGCTTATTTTGTTCTTAAACCCCTACATTATTTCACATAATTCTATTTCTTAAGATAAGTAAATCTATAAACAAACTTACACAATTAGATCAGTTGATTTCCCAATTAAAACAAAAATACATAGTTCGGTTATTTTGGCGTTGAGTTGATTTAATTAAACTAGCTTTAACTTTGATTTTGTTGGGTTTTGATTGATTTTAAGTAATTTTTGGGATAACCGAAACTAGTTGTTTTTAGCGTTAATTTGTTTTGATTAGTCGATTTTTTTTTAGCGTTGTGTAGGTTTGATTAAACTTGTTTTAGTTTCAATTTTTTTTGTTTTTTTGCTTCAACATTTGTAATTTTGGGAGGAGGATATTATTTTAGGCTAGCAATTTCTAGAGAGAATAATATATATACAAACTCTCGAAGAGGTTATTATAGAGAGAATGAATTTGTAAATGTAATACTTTTCACTTTTTGTTTTAATGTTATTTTTTTTCTCATTAACCCACAATTAAATAAGATTCACTTTTTTACCTTAGTGTTATCTTAACTTAAAGAAATAAATAAATATTGTTGAAATAACTATAATTACAAATCGAAGTTAAAGCTAACTTAATCAAACCAACTCAACCCTAAAAAAATATTGACAAATTCTGTGTAAATTTGTTCTAATTGGGAAATATACTATTTAATTGTGTATTTTTGTTTATAATTTTTTTTTTCCTGAAAAGTAGTGAAAACTAAATGTGGTTCAAGAAAGTGGAGAAGCTATGATATAGAAAATAAGTTGTAGTGCAAAACGCCCACTTACATTATTGATGAAAGAAAGAAAATAGGAAATATAAATATGTGTATGTTTCTAGCAATTAGGAAAATATTCATGTATTTTTTCTAGTAAATATGTTAATAAGTGGGGTTTAAAAAAAAAAAAAATTGTTTCAGAAAATGTTCAGGGTCATTACAGCGAAAAAGGAAATCGGAACAAAAAATAAATCGTAAGTTTTATATCTACTAGTATAAATTAGTTTGTGTATTTTTTTAATAATAAAAAAAAGTTAGTCAATTTTTGTGGCAAATATTAAACAAGTCGCGTATTTTTCGAGAATTTTGCCCTTGCAAAATAATGGTATGAAAAAGTCCGGTTAGAATTTTAAACCGGAAATTCAGGTTAAATCAACGAACTGGGTTTGGGTTTGAACTTAAACCCTTTGTTGTCGTGTCGCGGCGTGAAACTAAAAGAAACAAAAACCCTAGAGCATCCCTCTCCCCTTTAGACGACGAGACGAAGGCTTCTTCTTCTTCAGTGTATCGTTTCGTCTCTGCTCTGCTCAGAATTACAAATCGTCGGTATTATTCCGGTTTACAGTTTCGTCTCTGTCAGGTTCGATTCGATTTTATTGTTTACCTCTGCTCTAGTCTTACAATTTCTTTGTTGTTAAATTCGATTTCATTGAGCTTAACGTTTCATCAAGTCTTAGTTTTTTTTTTTTTAAGTTGCGTTGAAACCCTAATAAGCTCATCTTAATACCGAGCTCAAAAAAAAAACCGCCGCTTTGTTGAAATTTGTTGGTGCTGCTGTATAAAGATTTGATTTTTTATAAATTCTGAGAACTGAAAGCATATTAAAAAAAAAAAAAAATCAACAGGAACTGGATCTTCAATGGAGGGGTTAAAGCTATCAGAAGCGGAGTTGATGGTTTACATTCATCCTTCCAAGAGCAGAAACGTTTTCCAAGCTATTTGTCGCGAGCTCAGTTCTCTTCTTTTCCAGTTCGTTCGTTTTCTTCTCACTTTTTTTTTTACTTAAAGTTTTAATCTTTTAGATCAAATTTTGGGTTTTTAGGTTGTGATTCTCAACTTTGTAGGTTCATTACTTATTTGGCTATTACAAATACCTCACTGTTGTTGCTAATTGATTCATTTTATATGTTGGAAAGAACCAAATTCGTTACTTCAGATTTCTAGCAGATCTTTTTTTTTTTGTTTCTTGGTGAGATTAGCGTTTAATTGAATTGAGCTTTCTTGATGCAATGTTTGTTGTTGGGTGATACTTTGTTTTTTTTTTTTTGTTCTTTTCTGATAAAATTTGTGTGTTTATATCTTTGTTCTGAAGGTATAATGAAAGCTTTGATGGTGTGCTATTGGCTTATGATGCTAGTGTGAAAAGCAAACAAGCTAAAATCCTTTCGGGACTTCATCCTTACTTTGGTGTCAGAGTTAACACTAGACTACTCCTTTTTGACCCTAAGCCCAATAGTCTTGTAGGTAAAGAATCTCATTCGAAATTTTTGCATCCGTACTTTGGTTGCTCTTGCTGATCTAATGTGTTTGAACTTTGAAGCAATAATGGTTGGTTAATTTCTTTTCGATGCAGAAGGGGAAATTGTGAAGATTTCTGCAGAGTCAGTCCATGTTATTGTTCTTGGTTTTTCTGCTGCAGTTGTAACGGATGTCGATATACGTGAAGAATTCAAGTATAGAGTGGTATGTATGACTGATTTTAGAGGTTTTGAATGTACTTATTCCTTTCATCCAACTTGTTAAAACTGATTATACCATTTGCTCTGTGCAGAGAGATGGGGAAGGTTCTTTTGTGAGCAGATCGCATAAACGGCATGTACTAAAGCTTGGAACCATGTTACGCCTTCAAGTCCAAAGGTATAATAAACAAACTTTTTAGTTTCTCTGTTCTACTGATTTTGTCAAATCAAAGTTGTGATTTTGAATTGAAATGATTCTGCAGTTTTGATGAAGAGGTAATGCATATAGCTGGATCTCTAATTCCGGAAAACACAGGATGCGTTAAGTGGCTCGAAAAGCACTCTGAAGAAGCTTTGCATACAGATAGGTATAGTTAAATCTATACACTCCCTTTAGTTAACTGAACTCTCTCGTCATCATCTTTTAATAAGAAAACTCTTTTTTTTTTCAGGGATCATAAAAGGAGGAAACTCGCCTGAAGGAAATATGAAAATACACACAAGAGTAGAAGCTTGAAATGAAGAGAAGCAGCGATGTTGAATTTTTGTTGTATCAAAATCCTATGATGTTAACGCACTTTTTTCTTTTTATCATTAAGCTAATGTCCTTTTGTTCAACCTTTCATTTATGAATGAATATCAATGTTCGTTTTAATCAAAATGTTATGACAGTAATTTATGAAACCATGATATGGGCTTGTAAGTTATAACAAGCTCTTGACTTCCAAGGAGCAGTTGTGATGTTCAAGCTTTGCTAGTTCCGGTTCCGGTTCTAACAATTATTAGTTTATACTGTATATATAGTTAAAATCATCATAATTAATACATAAGCTAAGATTATTATTATGAGAAACAGAATAATGTTTTGAGAATATTGCGGCTGCTCGTATACCTTTTTTAATTAATAGAAAATACATTAATCAGCATCTCTATAATGATCTCCTACTGTAATTAACATGTTTTTTTTTTTTTGGACGAACTGTAATTAACATGTTAAGAACGTTTATATTACGTTGGCTTGTGTACGAGAGAGTTCAAGTGTGAGAGGTGCCGTCTTCCATTATCCATTGGCTTACGGTTTTACCATTTTTTCTCTAAAATGAAGTTATTAATCGGCTTTTGCGACCTTCAACCGAATTGCTGTGTAAACAACACAGCCGGTAGAGGAGCTTTCAACCGAACCCTAGTCTCTCTCTCTATATATATATTATCCTCTCACACTACTCATTCGAGTACGCCAGACCAACCTCTCTCTCTTTCTCTCTCTCTCTCTCTCTCACTCAAAGTCGATCATATCTCCTCTTTTGGGGACCGCCCTGTAACAAGGCGCTCAGTTCCAGTCCGAAGACTAGCTTTTGTATTTTTCTGAGACACAGTACCCAATTGCCGCCGCTGCTGAGTCCAGGTTGGCTCTTCTTTTCATTTTTTTTTGTTATATATTCATATATTAGAATGAAAAAATTGGATTTTCACTTGGGGATTCAAGTCCCTTGTCGCCATGTTATTCACACGGCATGCTTGTATCATGCTCTTTGGGATACGCCCGACCTGATCTCAGCTGTTGGATCTGCCGTGGAGAGTTATTTCTATGAACGTGAGAAGATACAGCACTAGGTCAGCTCTTTTCTTGTTTTGTTGTGTAGACACTGTTGCATGAATTTGCTTGTAGTTGTATTGTTGTGCCTGCATCATGACGAATTACTGCAGTACTGTCTCTAAATCTCTTCCCATTTGGAGTGCTATTAGCGGTTAGCGGTTGTTCTTTGTTCTTCTATCTACCTACTGTTGTTGTTAGCTTGGAATAGGTCTATCTATCTACCTACTGTTGTTGTTAGCTTGGAATAGGTCTATCTATCTACCTACTGTTGTTGTTTGCTTGGAATAGGTTGTTAACCATGCCTTCTTTTGTAATCTTTTCTGTTGTTCTCATCTTATCTCTAATGTATTTTGTTAGTTTTAGTATTTGTATGATGTTCTTACTATTTCTCTAACTATCTATGTTCTTATTATCTCTTCAAATGTATGATGTTCTCTCATTATTTCCTCCATCTTGTTCTTACTTTTGCTCATCCTATGATAAGTCTGATGACCTCCTACTCCTAGAGTCTTGATAGGACGAGAATATTTTGTTGCACAACCATCATTCATGGTCAACGTTCTTCCTATCAGACTTAGTAATCATCTCAGTATCTGAATCATTAGACTTTGATAGCCCTTACTCCAAGCTCAGTTCTGTAAAACCCAGTTTCATCTGATCCACTTCATGCTTAACTCCTCAGAAACTCGTTGGTCCTTTGAAAATCACTGGAGAAGTAACCTCTTCTTCCATAAGTCTTTGCTCATTACTGAAAAACCCAGAATCAAAGTCTTCACCTTTTTGAGGTTTCTTGTTGCGCAAACAACCCAAATTATAAGTCCGCTACAAACTTGGGACTACTATTACTCTTAGACAAAAGAATCAAACAATCCACAACTTCTAACTCTTCGTCATTCGCAGCAAAAGCAGAACGCGACTCAGTAAATGTAGTAAACGAACAAGAAAATTAAGTCTTCTTGTAACCTAACCAGTCTCGATTTTTTCTTCTTCCTCACAAGACTTAAGCTACGACACATACTCATCATGGTTTCTTCCTAAACCTTCAGTTTCGTCGAAAAATGCATAACCGCTCGATGATTCGAATAACATTTCTCGTACCGGAACCCTTTTCCACATTCATCGCATGTAAACAGAGTCTTCTTCATCGGTTCCCACAGCAAACATTTAAAACTGAACTCTTATTAGTAGTGTTAAAATCCGCATTAACTAATGTAAAAATGCTAATGAGGCATGATGTGGATGCTCATAATGCATGACTTGACGTTGTTGAGGCACGACGTAAAAATTACAATTACAAAAAAATACTCTTAACAAAATTAATATTTTTAAACTAAATGACGTTATTTGCGTAAAAATTTCACAAAATATTTTTAAAATTAATCAATGATTTTTTAAACATATTGCATAATTAATTTCAAAAAATATTACTTAATTACGACTCTTATTAGTTATTACATCAATGATTTTTTAAAGAAAAATCAAAAAAATATTTCTTAATTAGTTGATAAATAGTATCAAACTTATCAGAAATTATTAACAAAATCACTATGTAACCAATGTTCCTTCGCATTGGCTTATTCAAGCTGATCAATTAAAGTTGTTGACAAAAAAAATCATTGACTATGTGTTTTGATTAAGAAATGTTTTTGAAATTAATTATGCAATAGGTTGATAAATCATTGATTTCGTGTGTTAAGAAAAGTTTTTTTGTAATTGTTTTATCCAAATAATATTATTTGGCTTAAAAAAATCATTGATGTAATAATTATAAATATTCATTGAACTTAATTATGCAATAGATTTATAAAATTATTGATTTCATGATTTAAACGATATTTAAAAAAAGTTTTACCCAAATAATATTATGAGGTTAAGAAGATAATATTAATTTTGTCAAGAGTAATTTCCATAATTATAATATGACTCGTCACCGTTCTAATCATCCACCGTTAGCGTCTAGTCATTATTTTTGAATGATCAATGTATTTTCATGCTTCTTCAACCTAACAACCTCGAGTTAATACCCAATGTGTACGCCTGGTGGAATGATGACTTGTATGTCCTCATCCAGTACACATGCAGATGCGGCAGTCGAGCTGTCTACAGAGGCAACATCCAAACGGAACCAGTGTCTTTAACTTGTCTCCAAGGGTTAGAGAAGCTATTGCTGCTAATTCCCTGTCAGTTTTGAGCTTCATCTCGAGTCCGGAACAAGTAGAATATCTTATCTCATGGACTTGATTTGCTATATTCTATACTTACTCGTGTAACGTAGCTTGTGCCTTGTATTGTTGCTTGTGCCTTGTATTGTTATGGATTTTTTCTATAACTTAAATCTCCCCTACCCAAACCATTTAGTTCGAAATCCCAGAACCCATAAATTAATATTGGTTTTGATCCGGAGGCGAAACGTAATCACGTACTAAGAGGAAAAGCAGTAAAGAAACAGCTGATGTGTTAAAGTTGAACCGAATAAACCAATCGTTTAAAAACAAACAATACAAAGCGTCTGTATATAAGTATAACTGATACACCAAATGATAAATAAATAAAAATGTTGTAAAGGGGTATGCAAAACTAAGGTAATCTTTAGTTTCCCAACTGCTCTTATTCCCATTAACCAAAGACCAAGAAGAGCCGCCCAATTCTAATGATACAACAAACCGTTTACAAGTAAACGTATGAAACGAAGTTCAACTACACCTGATGGTTGATACGGTTAGGACAGAGTCAAGAGTAGTACCACCATTTTGCTTAATATCGATGCCTAGGACGCAAAGCGGAAAACGAATTCCCGCCTTGATCATGATGATGACTTCCTCTCCCTTTTCCTCTTCCTCCTCCTCTGCGGTCGCGGTCACCACCTTGTTGATGATGATGCTGATCACCATACCCTCGTGAGTTATTATGTTCGGACCCGCCTTGACCATGCCATTGTTGTTGTTGTTGTTGTTGTTGTTGATTATGATGATTACCAGAATACCCTCCTCCTCCTCTAGTGTCATGGTGACCTCCCCGTGATTGGCTCTGGTAAGGCTCTGATGGGAATCTCCCACTGGGTCCACGAGGTTGGTACCCACCTCGACTTTGGTAAGGAGGCGGCTGAGCATAACCTTGCACGCCAGGTGGAGCCATATAACCACCATGTTGGTAAGGAATTGGTGGAACATACTGCTGAGTATTGTAGCCGTAACCAGGAGGATGCTGAGCATGTACATCTGCTGGTGTCTGATATCCATGTCGGTCTGTTCCCATCTGTAAGCTGTTGGAGACAAGACGATGTGCTGCATCTCCCAGATGCCTCCCAGATACACTTCCAGGTGGGTTTTGCCTACAGAATTGAAAAAGAGAATAGCAATTTTGATATTCAACACTACCAATTCATACTATTTCAAACACAGGCCTTCTTTTTTACTTGGTTTGATTGATTTTATTACCTCCCCTGATTATTATGCATCCCATGATTATTATGCATCCCGTGATTATTATGATGCCCATGATTATTATGCATCCCATGATTATTATGCATCGGTCTCCTTCCATTTTCCTCGTGCCACAGAGCAGGTGGGGGTTTTAAGTCTCCTACGTCCACAATCTGAATAGACGAGAGAAAACAACCAACTTAAGCTACCAAATACCAATAAGATTTACCCACAGAGGTCACTCATAATAAGTTTCTTAGGCAATGAGCTAAAATAGTAAAAGTCCATAAAAGTCACAGATAAGACAAAATGTTATCATCTACCTTCTCAGGGAAGATGACACCAGGAGGAGGCCTGGTTATATGTTCATGTGCATCTGGAAGCCTGTAAATGCAACATCTGAGAAGCAATGAAAATAATAAATCAGTATCGCATGTTTAATCAATTTAAGCTTTGAACATCTTGAAATTAGGTCTGTGATCTCACATGACTTGGTTGGTCAAGATGTCCTCCATACCCTCCATTGGGGACCTGAATATTGGCGGGTGAGTCTCCCCTGAACACGGAGTCAAGTAGCCATTCATACCATCACTGCAAGTAGTTCTAAGAACATCAGGAAACCGACTTGGTATTGTTGGCCTTAGTGAGATATCCAACTGACCAACTTACTTCATACTCATCCATCATGAAGTCATAAAACATAAGAAAAAATGAGGTATGTTCTACAAACCTGAGCTCAGGTTTGATCTTAACCTTAAAGTCTACTCTCTCCCTGTCACTTAATTGCCGACAGTGGTTGTCAAGTGAAAAGATGAGTTCAGCCAGGCGATGAGACGTTGCTGTGAAAAGCATATCACACATCCTGCTGTTTCTACGCCTCTCTTCATCCTACAGATTAAAAAGAGAGCACTTTAAAATCCATCTTTTTGGAAGCACACATTTTGATGTGAAGGAAAGGCGTATAGGGCAGCTTACCGTCAATGTAAATTCCACTTCGGAAACAGCTTCTAGTAGGCGCTTTTCATCAATGAAAGGCAGCTTAGCAATTCCCTTTGATGAAAAAAAAAATGCGTTCAAAATATAGTGATTGTGTTTCCAATACATAAGGAAGCGATCAAGAAAAACAAAGTCTACCTGCCAGGAAAAACGCTTTCCATTCATGTCGACCTCAAAATCTAAAAAAGAACAATAGAAAGCAATGTAGATATAAGTTGTAACAAAAATGGATACTCAGGAAAAGATGGAATCTTTACAAGGAAAGGAAGCACTACCAGTTGGGTAAAAATCAATGATAGGAGAGGTGGGATCAGTCATCAAGGTCCGGTAGCGCTCTGGAAGTGCATGCGCACTGACCACCAAATGAAGTAACGATTATAGATATGCCATAGAGAGGAAACAATAATGTAGAAAAGATAGAGAAAAAGCATTGATGCCCAAGGTATACCTTGCTGCTGGGAACACCCCAAGAAGTTGATTGAAAGGCTTAAAAGGAGTTCCTAACTCAAACTTAATATCCAGCTCTCCCAAATCCCTCAGATCAGAAGCAAATGGTGCATAATGATAAGGATAAAACCTGTAACAGTAAAGTACAATTATATCAGGAGTGAAATCTATAACCTTTCACAGTCAATAAAGACCTACAATCTAACAAGCAAATATAGTGTCTAGTACAAAGATATAGATGTAACATAGTAAACTCTATCAGAACAAGGATAGATAGCAAAACCTAAAATACTAAGGCAAAAAAACATTTACTTTTCTTTCAAATAACGCCTGCGTTCTGTTTAGAAGGAAAGCATAAAGAAAACAAAAGACAACTCAACAAGCAAAAATTTCTGGCACTTCAAATGAAAATCTTAAAACATAAATGAAAATAAAATACATCAAAGAAAGCAATCCAAAACGGATCAGTAGGAGAAGTTGCTCAGGAAAAAAGAAATATTGAAGTGTAGGAACTCACCACTGCCATGAACAAACACCTTCCATGTAATAATGCATGACCCAACAAAGGCCTTCTGTATACTTCAAAACCTGTACAAAAGAATGTTTCACAAATTAGGACCTTTCCAGAAGTGGAACCAAATAAATTATATATCATTCTCAAACTTACAACATCCTTCCGCACTCTTTCCATTTCTTCAGGGGTTACTACTGAGAACTTCTCTTCATAATATCTTTCTCTCCATCCTGGTTCCCCTAGCTTCACCTATGCAAATGAAAACCATTTTCAGGAATGAAGGGAGACCCAAAGATTGACAGTCAAAGGGTAACTGGAAAGAAAAAGAAATTACTACTTTAACTATAAATCTAATTATAATTCATTAGAAAGAACCTTGTCCTCTTCAGTAGTATCCGAGTTGAAAGCATCTGATTTCTCACGAATTAACTCCTTGAGCTTTGTTTTTAGCTCTTCTTTGTTCTCGTGTTCCTGAAATAAGTAATTAAATTAATAATTGCTCACATATATCAGGTTCATCAACTCTCAACTAAACAGTGACAAAGGAGTTAAAATCACATGATGCCTCTACAGGAAAGGAATGCATACATCAGATTCGAGACTGTTCTCGACGTCAACAATAGCAGCACCAACACTGGATCCCGAAGATAAACGTCGAACTTTTGGATGTGGAGCAGACATGCCATCATTAGACTGAAATGGTGACGGAGTAGGAGCCGAAGCAAGTCGAGAACCACTAAATCGTGCAACTGGAACAAGAGAATCTGGTTGAACTGTCGGAGCTGCATCATCCATTCTTCTTGTTTGAGCTTTATCTCGCTTTACTCTTTCCGCTTGCCTCTGATATAAACAGAGCAAGATGATCCATCAATACAAGTCTTGTCGAGATACAAAAACAATTCTGAACCATGTAAATTTCTTTAAATGGATCAAGTTACAGAGTCATCACTTATGTGCAGAGGTTTCCAGCAGGTTTTATTGGTCAAGGGTTTCCAAATGACCACAACGTAGCAATAAATATACTTGCAAAGCAAACAAGATTCACATTCACTCTACGAAGCTTAACAATATACATGGAGCCCAATACAGTTGAAAATGCAATTATATATTATATAAAAAAACTCCGGGGAAGTATTAATATCTCTGCAAGCTCTAGTACTAAAACTTTATAACAATAATATATCATACAACCAAGTGGGAAAGGGAATTGTGTGCCACTCACATAATATCAGATATATTGATAGCAGATAATTAGCTACTCAGGTAATGTGCCTCACTATAAGGCCAAAAAGAAGTACGTTTTCTAACCTGATGTAACCTGGCTCTCTTCTGAAATATCTTATCTTCGTACGATCCAACAGCCTGAATAAACTGTTCCACCCTCTTTAAATTTGGCTGGAGGGGATAACATTAAAAGATGAAGTCAAAACCATGTCACCTAAGGGTAAATTGGAAAACGAATTATTTGAGTAAACTAGTCCACTATCAATGGAGAATAAGCACCTTGCACCCATCAGTTAAATAGCCGTCAAATGACCGAAATTCCTTCTTGTAAACAGCCATAAGCAAGTTGATAGCACCCTGGAGAAATGAAGAGTTACAGCAACGCTTTATCAAACAATAATTTAAAATGTGATGTAACGGAATTGACATATGCCTTAGACATTGAACCCACTACCACCAATTCTAAAGTATCTTTTCAAACTAAGGTATCCCTTGAAGGTTCTTTACACCAATAATTCAAAATGAAATCCAAATCCAGGCAACACAAACCTCTCGAATCTCCAATGTCGGCATATGTGGTAAGAAATCATTGCCCACAAAGAAACATATGAAGATAAAATCATCAACAATGCGCTCTAGATCAATCTCAAATGGAGGGTTGGGAATCCTCATTTCAAGCTCCAGGTATTCTCTAAGAACCCAAATATGGAGGAACTGACAAAAAGAAACAAAGACATTAGACTTGACAATAATATCAAACTTAAAGACTGTATCTCAAAAACCTGCTGATCGTGTTATGAACTTGGTCATGAATTTTTACCTGATATGGCTTTTTGACGAAATCACTTCCATCGCCTTTCTCATCAAATTCCCCTGCCCTTTTCTTTGCTTTTCCTTCACAATTTGCAGCCATATGGCCCATTTGACCACACAAGAAGCATTTATCCTGCTGTCCAGGAGTATAAACCACCTAAATCGTAGGATAAAATTTTAAAATTCAGCTTAGTTACCCAGGAAGAAAACAGAATTTGAAGATTTGAAAACAGAATTATTTCACGAGGAAATATAAAAGAGCCCTTAAACACATAATTGCATACAAAAACATGCGGAAGCGTAAATCAAAAACCTCTCGAAGAATTGAAAAATGAACTTCATGCGTCGCCAAGCCCAACATAATTAAGTCAGCATCCTGTTAAAGAAAGCAGGTCAATATGAGCCTCACTAGTTAATATAACACACTAGAAAGTGAAGGCCAAGCAAATGAATAAGTAATCAAGACCTCAGGATAGTTTTTGGTGCAAGTAGACATTAGAAAATGAAGAATCATACCAGTCCATACAAGCAATGCCGAGTGTTTGGATCAAAACCAGGAAGATTTCTTTGAAGCCGAATGTATGACATAATTTTATGCTCCCCTTCACCTGGAACATTTGCGTCCGAAAGGATAACCTATGCAGTTCAACGGTTAGGTGCAAAATTAGTCATAAATTGTGTGAAGAAGACTGAGAAAATGTCAAGAACTAATAGGGAAGCAACAACTATAAACATCACAAATACCTTAATATTTTTCCAACCAACATCATGATTAAGTCTAAGGTGCACATAATATTGCAGCGCTATAGACAGAACACCCATGAATTCAGTTCCAGGTGTAATAACATTAGAATCAAACACTTGAGAGTCCACTTTTGGAGGGAGTCTTCTACCCTCCCTCTCAAACTCCTCTCGCAGCCGTTCTTCTTCAGCAGCCTGTAACATTATTACAATGTCAACAGATTTCCATTGAAAAGGAAGGAGACTCGTTAACGGAAATAAAAGAAAGAAAAAAATAGGCACGTAAGGAAACGAATCAAGAACACAACAAACATCAGGAGCATGCCTAGATGAAAGTAAATAGCAAAAGAAAAACGAAGTTTGTCTGGCTGAGGAAACTACACAGTAGAAACCCAATGCCAGTATGGGGGGGATAAAAAAGAACATACAGCATCGGATGCATCTTTAGCAGATCTAAACCGTCTAGACCTCTGTTGATTCATTTTAGCTCTTGGAGCAACACCATCTAAGACCCAATCAAAACATACACAAAAGATTAAGAAGAGTATGCTTAAAGCTTAATACTTTATGTTGCCTGATAAAAAGAATACTTACCAATAGCCATATAGAGCAACTTCCTTGGCCGTACCATCACGAAAAGCCTATCAATGTAGTCAAACATACACTGAAACACCTCCTCAAAGGTAGTCGGAGATGGCTGCAATAAAAAAAAAACATAGACTTTAATAATTTCAAAACATCAGCACTCTCCTAAATCGATGCTACAGTTTTATGAGATGAAAAAAAGTATCAAATTTGAAAACCCTAATCCGTCTCAATAAATTAAAACAATGAAGAAGGAGAGAAGGAAACGTTACCCTATCTTCAGGGTGGAAGCAAGGATGGATAATCCCGTTCATGTCGAGATAGAGATTATCGTATTCGAGATTGTTAGGGTTAGGTTTACTAGTATCAACGGGTATCTTGATGCCTTCGATTTCAACAGGCTCTTCCTCGATAACATCCGCCACTAACAGCGGATACTTCTCAGCCAACCACCGGTAAAACGAAGGTACTCCCATCCTTCAACGATCTCGAAGATACGAATCTCCACAAAAGGATAACAAAACACAGAGAGACCTAAGCAGAGAGTATGAATGAATCAAACCAACGGTGTTTGCCGACGGCGGGTAAGGTCACTTGTGCATATTAATTGGATTTTTTCCTTTTCTGGAACAGAGCAAAACCGGATATTCGGGATTAGTCAAAAACTAATTGGGCCTTAACCGGAGAAAAAGAGCATATGATTTGGGGCTTTTATATTTCCTAAGAAAACTCAACTCAATAAGCCCAATAGCCCAATTATATTAGACACAGCAAAACAAAACAAAAAATATACTCCGTTGCCGGGACTCGAACCCGGGTCTCTCGGGTGAGAGCCGAGTATCCTGACCAGCTAGACTACAACGGATTTGTGACTAACAGCGTTGGTAAATCTTACTAATACGTTAATATAGGTTGACTACAATTAGTCCACACAAACTCGTGTACTTGATTTTTTTGGACAACAGACTCGTGTACTTGATTAAACTAGTCTCTTTCGGCTTTATGTCTTGTTCTTGTGGTCCACCTATTACGGCAGAAATTATGATTCTTGGATTGAAATATCATTTTATGTTAGATTATCTTTGTGAAATCAGTGGCATAATTAAATACATTTTTTCTAACAATCTACTTATCTACATTATTGTTTTTTTTTGTTGTTGTTGCATTTCTCTACATTATCTATATGTCTCATATACTCAGTGTCACTACTGAACAAAGTGGTTTTTACTAACGGAAAAGGCAAAAAAAAAACATTAATTTTGTTTTACAATTACAAAGGCAGGTCTCTTTGGGTTTGTGGAAACCGTAGGTGAACCAAGAACCTAATTAACTGAAAAACAAAATTTTGAATCAATGCTTCTCGGTTTTTAAACAAACAAGCTTTGAAAAATGAAACTAAAAATTCATAATCTAATCATTTATAAAGTAGTACATAAATGTTCAATAAGTAAAAAAATGCAACCTTGGTGAGAAAATATGTACGATTTGGTAGTTTGTGATTTAACTGGCCGTGAGAGATGCAGAGTTGGTCGTAACATTTGTCACAACATTGGTAGCTACAAACATAATGCAGATACTGTGTCATACACGCACATGTATACGAATACAAAAACCATACCCACCTATGATATATTCTTATAAGTCATAATGCTTATACTTTTGACAATATGTCTAATGCTTGGTGAGATTATCTCTTATAGTTTATCACATATACTCCCAATTTAGTATAAGCCGGTGTCTTTGCTTAAACGTGAGTTCGAGAGAATTAGACAGAACCCTGAGGTCAGGACTAATCTAAATGTACGACAAGATCTCGGTTTATCATAGATGTTGGTGAGATTTTTCTATCAATCGATCCAAATGTGTATAGTTTTGTTTAAAGTACAACAAAAACATTTTCTTTCTTTATATAATTAGCTTTTTGGGGAACAACAAAAAATTCACATAATCCCAAGACTTTCCATATAGTGGAATCCAAAAACGATGTCGTTACACTCTCCCTCCCTACTACGCTCCTCTCTTATATTATTAGAACGAAACAACTAAAAATCATCTCTGCAAAAAATAAAAAGGATCTTTCCTTTTCTCCTCTCTAATGGCCGCAACGGTCATTTTATTCCTTCACTTAACCTTCTTCTCCACCGTATTCTTCTCCAGATTCCACCACACCACCGCCGTCTCATCAGAGATACAAGCACTCACATCGTTCAAACTCTCACTCCACGACCCTCTAGGCGCTCTCGAATCATGGAACCAATCGTCTCCCTCAGCTCCATGCGACTGGCACGGCGTTTCCTGCTTCTCCGACCGTGTACGAGAGCTTCGTCTCCCTCGTCTCCGCCTTTCAGGCCACCTCAGTCCTCGACTCGGTGAGTTAACTCAGCTCCGTAAACTCAGTCTCCACTCAAACGACATAAACGGCGCCGTTCCTTCTTCTCTCTCCCGCTGCGTCTTCCTTAGAGCGCTTTACCTCCACTACAACTCCTTCTCCGGCGATTTCCCACCGGAGATATTGAATCTCAGGAACCTCCAAGTCCTCAACGCTGCTCACAACTCACTCACCGGAAACATCTCCGGCGTCACAGTCTCGAAGAGTCTCCGTTACGTAGATTTGTCTTCCAACGCAATCTCCGGCAAGATTCCGGCGAATTTCACGGCGAAATCATCTCTCCAGCTCATCAACCTCTCGTACAACCGTTTCTCCGGTGAGATCCCGGCGACATTGGGACAACTACGAGACCTAGAGTACCTATGGCTAGACTCAAACGAGTTACAAGGCACAATACCATCTGCATTATCAAACTGTTCGTCGCTTATTCACTTCAGCGTAACCGAGAACTCCCTCACCGGTTTAATCCCGGCGACTCTCGGGAAGATCCCAAACCTCCAGGTGATTTCATTATCGGAGAATTCATTAACCGGAACAGTACCGGCGAGTCTTGTATGTGGCTATTACGGTTACAATTCGTCCATGCGGATCATTCAATTAGGAGTTAATAACTTCACGGGGATAGCTAAGCCGCCGTCTTGCGTGAACCCTAATTTGGAGATCCTCGACGTTCACGAGAATCGCATTGATGGCGATTTTCCCGCGTGGTTGACTGATTTGACCTCTTTAATCGTTTTGGATTTATCTAGAAACGGTTTCTCCGGCGGTATTCCGGGTCAAATTGGGAGCTTCGCGGCGCTTCAGGAGCTGAGAGTAGCTAACAATTCGTTCGTTGGTGAAATCCCGACGAGTCTCGGAAACTGCAGATCGTTGCGTGTCGTTGATTTCGAAGGGAACAAGTTCTCGGGTCAGATTCCGGGGTTTTTTAGTCAGTTACGGAGCCTGACAACGCTCTCTCTCGGAAGAAACGGGTTCTCGGGTCGGATTACATCGGATCTTCTTACGTTACACGGACTCGAGACGTTGAGTCTCAACGAGAATCATCTCGCTGGAATCATACCGTCGGAGATAACGAAGCTAGCTAATCTTAGCGTTCTTAATCTCAGCTTCAATAGATTTTCCGGTGAAATTCCGGCCAATGTGGGTGACTTAAAGAGCTTGAGTGTTTTAAACCTAAGTGGATGCGGGTTAACGGATCGGATTCCGGTTAGTGTTAGCGGTTTAATGAAGCTTCGGGTTTTGGATTTAAGTAAACAGAGTATCTCCGGTCAGTTACCAGTCGAGCTCTTTGGTTTACCGGATCTTCAAGTGGTTGCTCTTGGAAACAACGAGTTCGACGGCGTCGTACCGGAAGGTTTCAGCAGCTTGGTTAGTCTTAAGTACTTAAATCTCAGTTCCAATTCATTTTCCGGACGTATCCCTTCCACCTATGGGTTTCTCAAATCATTACAAGTGCTTTCCCTGTCTCACAATCGGATCTCTGGTTCAATCCCGCCGGAGATTGGGAATTGCTCTCGTCTTGAGGTTCTTGAGCTCGGTTGGAACCGGTTAAAGGGTCACATTCCGGTTTACGTTTCTAAATTGTCTCGTTTGAGGAAGCTTGATTTGGGTCACAACAGTTTAACAGGGAGTGTTCCTGATCAGGTTTCTAAAGATTCGTCTCTAGAGTCTCTCCTGCTTAATTCGAATTCTCTATCGGGTCGAATACCTGAAACTTTATCAAGATTGGTGAACTTAACGGCGTTGGATCTTTCTTCCAACAGATTGAATTCCACTATACCATCAAGTCTTTCTCGACTTCAGTCTCTGAGCTACTTCAACGTATCAAGAAACAGCTTACAAGGGGAGATTCCAACAGCTCTAGCTGCGCGTTTTCCTAATCCGTCCGGCTTTGTTAATAACCCGAGGCTTTGCGGTAAACCGCTCGGTATAGAATGTCCAAAAATTCGGCGACGAAGAAGGAGAAAGCTAATCCTATTGGTGACACTAGCAGTGGCTGGAGCTTTGTTGTTGTTACTCTGTTGTTGTGGTTATGTGTTTAGTTTATGGAGATGGCGGAACAAACTAAGATTGGGTTTGACTCGGGACAAGAAAGGGACACCATCACGTACATCCAGGGCTAGTTCTGGTGGGACAAGAGGAGAAGACAACAATGGAGGACCTAAACTTGTTATGTTCAACAACAAGATCACACTAGCTGAAACTTTAGAAGCCACGAGACAGTTCGACGAAGAAAATGTATTGAGTCGAGGAAGGTACGGGTTGGTTTTCAAGGCGACGTTTAGAGACGGGATGGTACTGTCGGTTCGGAGACTCATGGACGGTGCTTCGATAACCGACGCAACGTTCCGTAATCAAGCAGAGGCTTTAGGTAGAGTGAAGCACAAGAACATTACGGTCTTGAGAGGATATTACTGCGGACCGCCTGATCTAAGACTTCTTGTTTACGACTACATGCCCAACGGAAACCTCTCCACGCTTTTGCAAGAAGCATCACACCAAGACGGACATGTCTTGAACTGGCCGATGCGTCATCTCATCGCTCTTGGAATCGCTAGAGGACTCTCCTTCTTGCATTCTTTAACAATCATTCACGGCGATCTAAAACCGCAAAACGTCCTCTTCGATGCAGATTTCGAAGCTCACTTGTCAGAGTTCGGTTTAGATAGATTGACTGCATTGACTCCCGCTGAAGAACCGTCAACTTCATCCACTCCGGTCGGGTCTTTAGGTTACATTGCACCCGAAGCATCGTTAACGGGGGAAGCAAGTAAAGAGAGCGACGTCTACAGCTTTGGGATCGTGTTGTTAGAGATCTTAACGGGGAAAAAAGCAGTGATGTTCACGGAGGATGAAGATATAGTGAAATGGGTGAAGAGACAGTTACAAAAGGGTCAGATCGTTGAGTTGCTGGAACCGGGTTTGTTGGAGCTTGACCCGGAAAGTTCGGAGTGGGAAGAGTTCTTGTTAGGGATCAAAGTTGGGCTGTTGTGTACCGGAGGAGACGTCGTTGATCGTCCGTCAATGGCTGATGTTGTGTTCATGCTTGAAGGGTGTAGAGTCGGTCCGGCGATTTCCTTGTCCGCCGATCCTAGTTCACCTACTTCTCCAGCCGCCACCGCCGCATCTTGAAGTCGTTTTATCTTTCTAATCATTTTATTTCTTTTTTCCTTTGTGGATAATTCATTTTCTTTTTAATGTTGACTTTTATTGATCCGTGACTTTTCTTGTGTTGTACTTGTCACGGGTACCACAATCTGATTTTAAGTGTCAAAGCTATTGAATTTTCCACGACGAATCAGTTCAATGTGAATGTGTCATCTCTTGTGTTACAATCGAACAGTTTTTTTCCCGGAATTCTCGTTCAATAAAAAAATCATGTTCCTGAAAATTATAACAATACAAAATTAGTAATAAGATATAGTATAATTTTGCCCATAAAAAAGATATAGTATGACCCTACGGCGCCGTTTGGTAAGCATTGCGTGTATTCTTCAGACAGCCTTCCGTGAATTGGTCAGTGGGTTAAGAGTAGATGTGGGGTTCTCTCCTTCTCAAGTCTCAACATTGTCTTCATTCTGTTTAGTTCCCGCGAAATACGTTTGGACAAGTGGGTGTGTGACACGTGGTTGTCTCTCCCTAGGGAGATGAAAGTAGCCGTTGCTTGGATTCTTGTGTTTGTGTTTGTGTTTGGGGAATAGTGAAGTTAAGCCGTCAGAGGACGAAAAGCTTTTTAAGCAGAGAGCCTAAGTTGTCTGGAACCAAGCCACGTCGGATTTTACACTGTTTATAGCCTGTGTACTTGTCTTTTCTTGGCTTTTTTTACTCATACTATTGCTTCTCTTTCAATTATTTAATTTCTAATGTTTGGTAGGTGTATATATCAATGGATAACTCCGCCTTATTATAGTCTTTGGATTCCTTTTATAAAATCCTAAGGAATAAACTTTAGGAAGTAGTATAAACCTTTGTCAAAAGAAAAAGAAAAGAAAAAGAAAAGAAAAAGAAAAAACAAGAAAAAAAACTTTATGTATTAAATCAAAGCCCATAAAAAAAACATTTAAATTTCCATGACATTTTCGAAAATACGTTGTTCATGAAGATAATTAAAACAAGAATGGTTGTCGTGAAGAAGGGATTGGTGTAATCAAGAAGGGAAGGAGAATAAATGCAAGGGAGTTGTAAGTTTGTGTGAGAGAGTTTAATGAATGTTGTTGCTGTGTGGACAACGACTCATCGGATTGTTAAATGTGTCATATCGCCCTCTCACTTTGCTGCTGTCTTTATAACGAGTCATGACTATTTTGACTGTGCTTGTGTGGTTGGCATGCTCTCTTGAACCCACAGCCATTATTTTACACACCAATACACCATAGTTATTTTCTTGTATGAAGCGCGAATGGTACGATACTTATTTACTGTGAAAACGGTCATTCCTTCAGTGCTGTGTTCATTTATTGAAAATAAAATCGAATATTCTACTTAGGTCATGTGAAGATTTCATGTAGCAGAGTTTATAAATCTCACACTCAGAACAACATATACCGATTATTAGAGTTATTGGATATTACATAATCATTGCTGATTAGTTTTCAGAGGGAAACTAACACATATTGTATATGTAAATCAGTAAATATATAGTAGTGATGCAAATGAAAAAATGAATGATTTTGGTACAACGTCAACTGATTTCACACAAGTTTGTTTCCAATAATATAACCGAACTCAGATGCACACAAAAAGGAGAAGCGAAACATTACATAAAACTTATCATATCAGAGATGATGATAATAATAATAAGTCTCCGCTGCTTTCACTCAGCCCTAGACTGACCAGCTCGAGATGAGAGGATGATACCAACAATGAGACCATACAGTGCAAGCGCTTCCGCAAAGATGAGAATCAGAATCATTCCCACAAAGAGCTTTGGTTGTTGCGCATTCGCTCTGCAAAAGATATAACATGCAATGAGATTAACAAAACAGATTCCTGAACTAATAAAGCATCAGGTGCAGCAGCGCCTGTGTTCTGTTGATACTACTATTAATTAACGGTAATGCTTCAAAGATTCAATCCAGGTACAGTTCTAAATTTGCAGATCAATAAAGAACTTTCTCTGGGATGAGTTTTGATATGAAACAAGTAACAAAAAGGTATTTCTAATCTTTGAATCAAGATTACAATCAAGAAGGAACTCTATCTTGGAGAAATGTTGAAGCACTCTCCTAACTCTGCTAGAGCCAAAAAGCTTTTCACTAACCAAATAGTCAAAATATGTTTCCTTTTCTCACTAAGTCTCTATTTCTAGTCTACAAGAGCTGTCTTACAAATTAAGTTTCATCAAAGAACTACAATTCCTAGCTACTGTAAACCACTGATCACTTATAAAAGAAAAATTGTATTCTGATCCTATTGAATGATGATGTAAAACAACAAACACCAAAAGCAAACACTGCCTAAGGGCTAAGTCTAAGAAACTTCTAAACAAATCAATCCATAAATTGCTGAAATCGAAGAGTTTTAAGATCAATGTAGAAGAGATCTGTTGTTGTTACCTAACACCAGCATCGCCAACAATACCAATAGCCATACCGGCGGATAGACCAGCAAGACCACAAGCAAGCCCAGAAGAGAGATGAGCATAGCCATCGAATAGGTAATAAGACTTGGCCTTAGGGTTAATCCCAGTACTGATGATGACGGCGATGATCAGACCATAGATACCTAACACACCAGCCATAACCACAGGAACAATCGATTTCATAACAAGTTCAGGTCTCATCACTCCCATCGACGCAACTCCGACCCCGCTCTTTGCCGTCCCGTACGCTGCTCCCATACCTGGAAAAAACAACATCAAATCGGATCGGATCGAAATCAAAAACCATGGGTGATTCATTCAATTGATGAGAAATTGACAAAGAGAGGGATCTGATTCTTTACAGGAGAAAACGAGAGCTGCGGCTGCGCCGAGGAATCCGAAGAAAGGAGCTGTTTCATCGCCACTGAAACCTGAAGCCATGGCTCTTCTTCGTTTGATGATTGTGTTGTGGCTCCGATGAGATCTCTTGACAAAATTATTGTTTTGTAAATTGTAGGAGAGAGAGAGAGAGAGAGAGAGAGAGAGAGAGAATTTTTTTTTACGGGAGTAAAACTATATATTAACTAACCGCTGTTAAAAAAAAAAAAATTGGTTTATCTTAATTTTGGGCCTTATGGTGATGCTATTAATACTAAATAGCTTTATTGGGCTAAGATGAGAGGCCCAATAAATAGTGACGATCAGGCGGTCTAAGATGGTATTTTTTGTCGCTGTGATGAAAACAAAAACTAGTTTAAAATAAATAATAATGAAAATAATAACCCAAAAAAGAAAGAAAAGAAAAAAAATCGGCTTGCAAAGAGTTGATACATGGAACTGAACATTGAGAATTTGAGAGTCATCATATGTGCGACGCTTGAATTCATAGTTTTCATGAATGAAAAATGTAATTGTCAACGGTTAGTCAATCATTGTAATATAAACATGTCTGTCTTTAATTAATAAATCTTTCGTGGCTTTCTTTGCTATATAATATATATGTTAAGCCATAAAACGAGTGCATCCCCTAAAACATACTATTTGGACAGATTCACTTCACATTTCACAAAACATACGATAACATAATACTTCCTCCGTTTGTAAATATAAGATGTTTTAGAGAAGTTTTTTTATTTCATAAAATAAGATTTTTCAAGTTTCTATGCAACTTTTAGATTAGTTTAGTATTTTATATTATGTAGTATTGTTTCTGATTGGTTGAACTTGTTAAAAGTAAAAACTTCTTAATCTGCGTACTTTACTTAAAACATCCTATATTTTGCAACGAAGAAAATATTATTTTGTATATATATGAAAATATAATATATTTATGCATCATATATATTATAGCTCATATCAATTAGAGTACAGGTAAAAAAAAAAGAGAAAAAGAAATGTGGGCGGCTTTTGAATTATGAATGTGACAGAATTGGCAAAATCTTTATTATTCTTTTTGTTTCATACCTTTCGCGCATTTTCCTCATACTTCATTTGCAAAACCTTAGCTAAGTTTGACAGTATGTATCTTAAACATAATTGTCTTTTCGTGAACTTTCTTGAATGAAATGTTGGTATACATTTGGCTTTCTCTAATTAATTACTGTATGATATCTACATTATCTATTTCTTTGGTCTGACCTTTTTGTCATCATTTGATCTTCTTCCTCCAATTCTCAATCACGATCGTCATTTGTCAACATTAAAATTTTGTTCTTAAGAAACCCTTTAACAAAAAAAAAAATTTGTTCTTAAGAAAATGAAAACATTATTAAATTTAAGTAATATTTACCAATTTAAAACCAACAAAAGAACCAATTGTTTATAGATGAAAAAAAATGATTTTCGAATGCTCATAAAGGAATAAAGCTGTGAGTCCTGTGACATGTAAACCTGTTACGTTAACAATACGCTTCGATACATATATGCACACGCGCAAACATAAACTGTAATACCAGTGGAGAGATTCTTAATATCTTTACAGTTCGTAATATATATATATATATATATATATATTATTGGGATATTATTCGATATCACAAATCATATCCCGTCCATTTAGTAATTGCACTTATTAGTTTCCTAAAGTTACGCTAACTAGTCTTGGTGACTAAGTTTCTGTAATGCATATATACTTGTAATCGTTTATCAAGTAAATACACAAGATTCAATCATCTTCTTCCTCTGATTCTACATAAACGAAGGAAAGTGTAAAGCAAATCGTTCACCAAAGAAGAAGAAGTATCGCTAGTCAAACCAACACCCCAAAAGAAGACTGAATGTCTTCTTGCAGCAGAGACATTTTTTTTGGTGTGTTGGTTTGACTAGCGATACTTCTTCTTTCAGTGTTGGAGAGATTCTTAATATCTTTACAGTTCGTAATATATATATATATATATATATATACTTTAAACATCATTTCGACATGATTTTGGATTAATACACAAATGGTCAAATGAGTTGAAAACAATTTTAATTTTTTTCTTTTGTCGACGATTTATTCCGAGATATATACATTTTGGTGATCTTTGATCATTATAAAACTCTTCTTTGCAGCTTTGAATATTTATTTATCTGGAAGGACAGTTGGACCAACGTGACAGAATAAAAATCTTCTTTCATATCAAATTTTAATTATAAACACGGGTTTTATAGTTGCAAAAAAAGTTACACTTTTTAACACGCCCAACGCTTTTCCTTGTCATATTTTGTTATCTGTGCATAGAAACTTTGTATATTAAAGATTCACTGAATTGTGCTTAGTGACGACGGTGGAGTTAAAACGTTCAAATATCAGACGAAAATTACACCTGGGAACATTGACTAAATTTCCTAATTATATATGTTATGTACGTTAATCATTGGAATGTTTGGTGTTGACATAACATTATAATTCAACCCCTCACGTATAATGTTAATAATCAATCATATAAACTGTCCCTTCGACGACAAATTAACATTTAATATTAGTTCATTTCAGGTTGGTACCACGTCTTGATAATACTAATTAATTGTATCCAAAATGGTATTGACCCAACCGAAATAAAAGTATGAACCGTACATTTGTTTCACTTGAGATATCACTGTTTACTAATAGGCTTTTAAGTCTTAACTATTTGTCTATTTGCATAATCGGGTAGACAAACTAAGACTGTTGGATGGATGTGAATATACATATACTACAATATATCATCCCAATAATATATGAAAAATTATTGGGTTCACCCCTAGGGGTGAACAACTCTCATTCACCCCTCTTAATTAACCAATCAGAATACAACAATATACCATATTATATCATATTAAAAAAATCAAAATTAAAATAAAAAGACAATACAAATTAAGAAAACAAATTATGAGGATCTTTTATTAAAGAAATTATGTCGGTTTGGGTTATAAAAGAGTATTATAGTTTAAATTTGTAATTTCAAAATTTTTATATCGTCTGAGTTTATAAAGAATGGTTAGATTTAGATTTTAGAATTAAACAAAATTATATGTCGGTTTGGATTTACAAAAGAGTGGATAGAGTTTAGATTTTACAATTAAATGAAATTATATGTCGGTTTGGGTTTACAAAAGAGTGTTTAGGGTTTAGATTTTACAATTAAACAAAATTATATGTTGGTTTAGGTTTATAAAAGAATGTTTAGGGTTTAGATTTTACAATTAAACAAAATTATATGTCGGTTTGAGTTTATAAAAAAGTGGTTAGAGTTTAGATTTTACAATTAAAGAAAATTATATGTCGGTTTGGGTTTATAAAAAATAGTTAGGGTTTAGATGTAATAATTAAAAACTATAATATAATATTTAAATTAATAATTTTAAAATTGATTGATCTACATAGTTTATTTTCTTAATTAAAATTTGTTTTTCTTAATTTAAAGAGGGTGAATAAAAGTGGGATGAACCCAAAAATTATCCATAATATATTCCTTACGCAGTTAATATTATTTGATGTGGAATCTTTATATGGCTTCATATATATATCGTTATACAAATGTTGCATTGAATTTAAATCAGAGAAGAAACCTTTTTAGAACGTTGGGGATAACCCAATCGTGCCGACCCAACTATTCCAATTTTACATTTACATGTCTAAAAAAAACTTAAAACTGTTTAATCAATTCGACGCTATTTTTTTTTAAGTTTCGATGCAAAACTAAAAGACTTTCAAATTAAATTGGCAGTAAGAGGCAGAGTATTATCATTATGCTTTTGATTTCAGTGAATTCAGTTTTATTTTATCACACGCGGTTTTATTTAATTACAAAATGGAAGAATTGACCTAGCTAGGTGTAAGTTTGAGCGGTGGAAAAAATTTCGCAGATTTTTAATGTTAGTCAACTTTTAATTAAATAACTTTTCAGTATTGAAATATTAAAAATTATTAAAAACACAAAGTAATGAATGAAATATGGCAAAATATCACCATTGAAGTTTTGAAACAAATTAAATATGTACGTGACTTGTCAATCCGAAAAAGGTTTGTTTACTTATTTTTGTGTTGCTAATAAAATAATAATTTTATATAAGTAAACATGACAAAATATCACCATTGAGGCTTTGACACAAATTAAATTAAATACGTGTGTGACTTGTTAAAACCGAATGAGGAGAGAGTAGTGTGATCAATCAGAATCTTTTTTGGACTCCTTCTCTCTCTTAATATTTTCTCTCCCTTCTCTCTTATAAAGAACTCGCTGCCACTCTAGGTCTTCATCTCCGACCGGCGGCCATAGCGTCAGTTCGGCTTTAGTTTTATGTTTAGTTTTCTAGTTCTTCTTTCTTTTATGGAGAAATCTTTGATTTTTCTAGTCTTTCTCTTTTTAGATCTAAGATTTAGGTTGTTTGATTTTGTTGCAGGATTCATTTTTCTTCTTTGCCTGAGCTTTCTATGGCCTAAACCGCGTTGGCTCTAAACCACTCACAGTTGGTGTGGTGGTGATTCGGTTTCGGCGATCTATTGTTTTAGGTTTCCCTACACAGCTTCAACAGATCGGATCTAGGGCATGATCCGCTCAGGTTTGGGTTCTTCTTACTGGTTCAAGTCACTTAGTTGACACTTCCGACCATGGCGTTTCCGATAGTCTCTGAATTGAGTTCTTCTGTTTCGCCGCTCAAAATTCCCCAAGGTTTCTCTTCTGAAGACTCTAAATCAACAATGTGAGGCAAGATATTCGTAGTCTTTCAAGGTTTTGGTTAACTCTGGTGTCCTTTGCCTTCTACTTCTTGCGTTTTTGGTTTGTTCGGGTAAAAAGAAGTTTGGTTTCTCTGTGTAAAATCTACCATCCTGTTTTAGATCTCTTTTTTTTCTTTGTTTGGTTCCCCTTGTGTGGGGCTTAGTTTCCGAGAGCTTTAGACCTTGTAGGTTTGTTTTCCCGGGGGTAAAGATATCGTCGGCTTAGTTTTCGGAAATTAAAGTACTCGGCCGTTTCTTGTAATTCTCCTTTATTTCTCTTTAATATATATTCCAGATGACAACAAAAAAAAAAGACGTTAAAACCGAAAAAGGTTTATTTACTTGTTTTTGTGTTCATATTATAAAATAGGTAATTTTATTTAAGTAAATTTATTGCAATTTCCATTATAGACTAAGACTATAAGCTAAAAACGGGGAATGTGGCATGATAATCTAAGAATAATTGTACAGTTTCTAGTTTCTCCCATACTTTATTAAGTTATCTTTACATTAATATTTGATTTTTTTTTCCTCCAAACCTATAAATATTAAGTAGAGAGCTCATGGACAATTAATACATGTACCACACAAATTAAAAGAAAAAAACAACCCGTGAAGAAACAAAATATGGCTGCAAAAGCTACAATCCGAATCTTCACCGACGTTAATTATCTCCGATGCTTGGCTTTCTTCTTCCTCCTCTCGTGCCACTTGACATCTGGAGCCGGAGGAACATGGAGGCTTCTCTTACCGAACGTCGGAATCTCAGCAATGCACTCTCAGCTCCTCCACAACGACCGTGTCATAATGTACGACCGAACCAACTTTGGTCCTTCCAACATCTCTCTCCCTAACGGAGCCTGCCGAAAGAGCCCCAACGACGCCGTCTCCAAAACCGACTGCACAGCGCACTCGGTAGAGTACAACGTCGCCTTGAACAGTATCCGTCCCTTAACCGTCCAATCCAACACTTGGTGCTCCTCAGGCGGAGTCACCCCCGACGGCACTCTCCTCCAAACCGGAGGAAGTAGAGACGGAGAACGTAAAACTAGACTATTCGCCCCTTGCGACGACGATTCTTGCGACTGGACAGAAGTAGATAACGGACTAGCTGCAAGCAGATGGTACGCTTCGAACCATGTTCTCCCTGACGGTCGTCAGATCATAATCGGAGGTCGAGATCAATTCAACTACGAGTTTTTCCCAAAAACAAACGCTCCAAATCTCTACGAATTACCGTTCTTGGCCCAAACCACTGATCCTGGACAAGAAAACAATCTTTACCCTTACGTGTTCCTCAACACCGATGGTAACTTGTTCATATTCGCAAACAACAGAGCTATATTGCTCAATTATGCAACAAACACTGTCGTCAAAACTTATCCGGAGATCCCTGGAGGCGATCCGAGAAGCTACCCTAGCACTGGCTCGGCCGTTCTCTTGCCGATCAAGAACCTTGTGTTAGAGGTTCTAGTGTGCGGAGGTGCACCGAAAGGTTCGTACATCCTCGCTTCTCAGAGAAAGACTTTTATTAAAGCTCTTGACACGTGTGCGAGAATCAATATCAACGACGAGAATCCTCAGTGGGCTGTTGAGAAGATGCCGAGAGCTAGAGTTATGGGAGACATGACGCTTTTACCTGACGGACATGTTCTGTTAATTAACGGTGGTTCTTCAGGGACAGCTGCTTGGGATCTTGGTCGTGAACCGGTTTTTAATCCTGATATTTATCATCCCGATAGACCGGTCGGTTCAAGATTCGAACCTCAGAACGCAAACGCTATCCCTCGGATGTACCATTCAACCGCGACTTTGCTACGTGACGGGAGAGTTATCGTCGGAGGGAGCAACCCACACGCGTATTACAATTTCACCGGTGTGCTTTTCCCGACGGAGCTGAGTTTAGAGACTTTTTCGCCGTCGTATTTGGAATCTAAGTACTCGAGTCTTCGTCCGGTGATCATGGATCCTATGCCACAGACAACGATCAATTACGGTCAAATCTTGAGGCTGAGGTTTACTGTACAGGGAAGAGTGAAGACTCCGGTTAAAGTCACTATGGTGTATCCTTCGTTTAATACACATTCCTTCTCGATGAGTCAGAGGCTTTTGGTTCTTGATCATGTCTTGTTTTTAAGGATTGGTTTGAGCAGGATTTATGAAGTTAGCGTCAGGACTCCGAGCTCTGTGAATCTTGCACCGCCCGGTTATTACATGGTTTTCGTGGTGAACCAAGATATACCAAGTGAAGGTGTTTGGGTACGTTTAGAGTGAACGTGACCCTATCATCAACATTGGTCATTCCCTACTATATGTGTGATTTTTATTAAACCCACAAAATCGGGTGATTTTTTTGTTTTTTTAATATTTATGACTATTATTTAATTAAGACCTTATTATATATTTATTTCTTGGAATTGTATGTTATTATAATGATGCAATTACAAAAAAGGAATCAGATACTTTGATATTATTTTGAGTCGGTGAAGTTTTCATGTTATATAGGATACTTTATAGCTACGTGAGAAAGTTTAATGGTTTAAAAGGAACACGAAATATCTAATTTAAGTTTTTAATTACGCTAAGAATAAAGGGGAATAACGAGGACGTGGGCAAAGAGAACGATGCTAGACGACTTATTCTTTGCGGATATATGTGGGAATAATAAAAAAAAAGATAAACAAGAATGTGTGATTAAATAAGTTGGAAAACCCAAAAAAGGAACGTCGTGTGTACTGAGATTTGCGAGACCAGAACTAGAGAGGCAACAGATTCTAAAAGACAAAAAAAACTACGTACTGAGTTACGTCATATGATCCAACTAAAATTCTTACTGTCTTGCACGTCTTCCACTTATGTCACTCTCGCAATTGTGTAAACTATATCTACGCCATTTACACCCATTCACAAAACATGCCACCACTTACATTTCTAGTAAAATTCATATCGGATCCACTAAGAGCATCTTTATTGGTAGGTTCATATTTTGGAGTTCTTACATTTTTTAGTATTAAAAAGTGTACTTTTATAAAATAAGAACATTTTGTTTGTTAATTAAAATTGCACTCTTCAAATGGTAAGCTCTTATAAGTTAGGTTCTTAGTTTTGAAAAAAATTGTACTCCTTCATTGGTCACCTCAAACAAGCAAAACAAAAAGATGACCAAGGAACATAGACCCTAATAACTAAAGCAATTAGAAGATGTGGAATGTGAAAATAAATTGGATATATGGGTACATACAATCCAACCAACCAAAAGAAGCTTTTCACCAGAGCTATTGAAGAGAAGCACACACAAACTAGATCCAATTTGATCAAGTAAAATATACATGCTAGTTCTACGATAAGCAAGAGAACAAAATATAAATCAATAACAAGTAGCAGAAAAGAGTGATCTAAAAATGTGTCAAAGTAATTGAAGAGGTCCACCCAGTGATGAAAGTCACCCTAAATTAGAAAAAACAAACAAACAAACGTGAAAACAAGAGTAGACAAGAAAAAAAAGAAGGAAAACAGATTCACAAACAGGATATTAAATTACCTTGTCAGAATTCCCAGCAGAACATGCAAGGGGTTCTTGTACCAAATTTTCATTGTTGTGTACGAGAGGAAAACAACCACCCAAATAGACAAAACAAGAAGTGATGGACCTACGATCCAAAAGTATTTTGTTCCATTCTTATTAGTAATATATATAAAATGAATAAATCGTAAGGTGGAAAAAAAACATGAATTGGTACAATATTTTCAAGAAATTAGAGAAGAAATTAATTCACATGGTCGAATTGTTAAAAGAATCATCATGAAGTTGGATGACAAAAGTATAGACTTTTTCATTCTGATTTTAATTATATATAGTTCGTTTTTACACACACTTTAAATGAAGTTGGATTAGTAATTTAGTATTGCTTTTGGTTTGGATTCTCTACTTATCTAAAAAAAGAAAATAAATTATCACTAGACAAGAAAAGAAAAAAACCTAAAATTACCCCTTTTTTGGTCGATAATTCTATTATTTCTACTATCTCCATTTCAAAATGTAAAATGTTTCGGGGTTAGTACGAAAACTTTTTTAAAAAATTGTACCTTTTAATTAAAATATATAGTTTAAAAATAAAAGATATTATTTCATTAAAAAAAAATACAAAAGTACAGAGCCCAATAACCAAAAATACAAGAGCCCAAATATAAAACCCAAACAAAAATATAACTCAAATTGTTTCTAATCCAAACTTTCCTCTATTTCGAATCAACCAATATGTAAATAATTTGTGAATTTTCAAGACATCAAAAATCTTAAACCCCTACAACCAACAGAGCAAAACAGAGAAGAAACACAAGTGGATTAATAATATTTTCTTTGCAATCTCAGGAACACAATCTTCAAGAACAATGATCATCAATTCAATCTAGGGAAGCAATAAGTACGAAATATCAAAATCATCAAAAACCAAATTCATAATATCTCAGAAAAAAAGCTCATAAGAACATTGTAGCTTAGTTAAACGCACAACACCAAATCAAAACGAAAGATAGAATAGAATCCAAAATACTAAACATAATAAACCCCTAATTGATTCCATTCCACAACTCTAAGCACGCTCCCCGCGAATTCTTCTTGCGAGCTGAATGTCTTTAGGCATAATCGTAACCCTCTTGGCGTGGATGGCACAAAGGTTAGTGTCTTCAAACAAACCCACCAAATACGCCTCCGCAGCTTCTTGGAGTGCCAACACAGCATGGCTCTGGAATCTCAGATCCGTCTACACATATATACACACCCAATTAAACAACTTCAACTAGGATCAAGATTCATCAATTTAAGGAATCACGAATACATATTCTAGGGTTTTTTTTTTTATCTATACGTACCTTGAAATCTTGGGCGATTTCACGAACAAGACGCTGAAAGGGAAGCTTACGGATCAACAACTCTGTGCTCTTCTGGTACTTACGAATCTCACTGATTGATTTCCACAAACAACACACAAAACCATCGGGTTTACAAAATTGGGAAAACAGAACATGATCAATGATTTGAGAAGGTGAAATTTACTTACCGAAGAGCGACGGTTCCAGGACGGTAACGATGAGGCTTCTTGACTCCACCGGTGGTCGGCGCAGATTTCCTCGCCGCCTGAAGATTACACAAATCAGTTACAGCCAAATTCGAAACCCTAGATTCTCATATTTTACAAATACCAAAAACTAAAAGAAACGAACCTTGGTGGCGAGCTGCTTCCTCGGAGCTTTTCCTCCATGTGATTTTCTCGCGGTTTGCTTCGTACGAGCCATGAGCTTCCTTCTTCAACAAAAAAGATCTGAGAACGATGAACGAGAGAGAGAGGAATCGCAAGTCTCTGAATTGTGTTTTTGAACTTTGGTGGAGATGAGAGATTAGTAAATAAAAAAGGTATTTTATATAGCGAGGGAGGGAAGGTGAAATTAGGTCGGTTAATTTTGGGAGATTAATGAAGGAAGGATTAGTTTGATAGTCGTGCGATTAATGACATGTTCGACGGTCCAGATTTTATTTAGGATAAGTTTTAGCTTGCGTGTCGATCCACGTCTTCGATTCTTATTGGTTTTTTTTTTTTTGTGTGTGTATTAAGCTTGTTAATCTGACTGTTTTGTTGTTTGGTTTTCTTCTTGTTGAGCTGCAGCCCAAATTGATTATGGTCCCATATGAAATAGGCCCATTATAGTTAAACCCAAGTACAAGATGTGGAAACGCAGAGAAGCAAATCGTGTTATCAAATAAAAGAGTATTTTTTTTTCCACATGTGTGTATAAACAAGTTAACAACATATTGTGTACTAGTATTCTACCCGTACGTAGTACGGGGACTCACTATTTGTATTAAAGTCATATGTGCGATATTACATATACGGTATTACGGTGTAACATCTTTTTAACTGTTTGTGCAATACATAAACTAAGTAACGAAAGAGAGTTCATGAAAGATATAATATATATTATGGTTTAAAAAGCTCAGAAGGGAAAATCACAAAAGTCCAAATTTAAAAGTCTTCAAGACATGAACGCTTAATTCAATGAAGAAGAAGTTGACGGTTGACCACACACATAACTTATGTTGAGCTTTTTGTTGTGCTGAGAAGACTTGAGCTTTAATTTATGTCATGTTGACATTCTTGAAAGGCTTTTCCTTTGGCGTAAGATCCATGTCGTGTCACCAACTCACCACATGACCATGAAATTTCTGTTTATCTATGCGCTTCTTGCAGCTTTCTTTCATGCTTCTTCACTTAGCTTTCTTGTTTTCCTAATTTGCCTTCTTTCTAATGCTTAACTTTTATATTGTATCTCACTGTCAAACCTGCTTTATAAAAATCCATTTTTAACATGTTCTGAAAATAAAGATAAACAAAAGGCTATAGATAACACAGATTTTGTTATCTAGTTTAAAAGCCCGTACTACGTACAAATAAGATAAGTATAGCCATGCAAGCCTGTTTGTATGTGGTCTAGCTTCTATTATACAAATTCTGAATAATTGGTGTGTGGTTGGGAGGTGTCGTGAGATTAGAGAGACTTGAGGATATATGGTCATTTGTAAAACATTGAGAAAGGCTTGTATGGAGATACATGAAAATTGAAAAGAAAGAAAAAAAGTGGTTAGATCAAACAAAACATGGCAAAGATAAAAAAGCTGAAGTAAATTAGAAATCAAATTGTAAAAAAAGATATGATTAAAAGAGAAACAATCTTTAACAGTGCTGTGCTGATTATAGTGTAGGATATGATTAAAGAGATACACTCTTTAACAGTGCTGATTATAGTACAGCATCCTAAAACCAGTAAGAAATAGAGAGTTGGAAGAAAAACAGATAATTTTTGCAGTATGTAAATAGAGGTGTAAGAAGCCTACATAATTGATAATAAAAAAATATATTTATAAGGCTGATTTTAAGAGTAGTTAATACTTAACAGCCTCCAGTTTTCATACCTTGGTTTTTTAATTTAAACTCCAAGTTTAGTGTATACATGATTCCATTGAACCTCACCTGAAAAAGAAAAAAGAGACCAATTCACCTTCATATTTCAAAAATGTTTTGGGCTGCAAGAATGATCTGCATACCTTGCCATTTCGTTGGAGTCAATGGTCTTTACGAAGTCATCTCCTTATTTTGCTATCTCAGTCAACGTCTACTTTCCAGATGAATAAACTTTCACCCCTTTAAGCCTCCCACGTCAACAATCTACAATATTATCTATTATGTATGGTAGAAAAAGAAAAAAGGAAAATTTCTGGTATGTCAAAAAGAATTAATAAAATAAATTGGATAGAAATTAAAAAGAATAAAAACATGAGAGAGTTTAGTAAATTAACATAAAAAAGGGGGATTTACACATCATTCTTACTATTCGGTGGGTTGAAAGTTAGATCCTCAAATCCTTAACAAATAAGAAGATGAGTTTGATGAGTATATAACACGACGATGAACAAACTGAACCAAAGTTGTGAAATCTGAAAACATAAATTGTAAATAGAAAGACAAAGACAAAGAACAATCAGTTTCGATCTAGATAGCAGAGCTTAGAATCAAAACGCCGAGAGAAGGAAAATAGAAGAAGAGCGATCTGATTATTTACCTTTGGATTTTTTGGCCATGTCTGTGAATATCAACATTAACTTCAGTTTTTGTTTTAAACCCGATAAAAGTTGCATGAAACCGGAATTAGAGAAGGAAGAAAGCTAGGATGTTTATTTTGCTCCATTGTTGGGAAACGGAGAATTTAGACTGTGGAGAAGAAGAACAGTTAGTATCGAGTGTTTTTTTATATACTGTAGATATGTTACAAAAAAAATAAAGAGGTGGAGATCATGGAACAGTTTACAAACCGATAATACCTATTTCACTTCTTTTTTTTCTCCTTTCTAGTATTTACACGATCGTTTATAAAAGATTTATTTTTTATTTATTTTTTTTTTTAAAATTTTTAAAAAAATAAAAAATCTTATCCGGTTTAATTTGATTGGACAAGTGACTTGTGCTTTATAAGATAAAAGATGAGTGACAAGTGACAGCAACATATCTCTCTGATCTAAACATGTTATGTCTTCTTCGGTTTGTTAGATATTTGATATGATACAATATCAAATAATTTAAGGACTGACTGATATGATTCATCGTACGTATTAAAAGAAGAAGAAAGGGACTGGTCAACAAGTCAATGGTGACGTGGCTTTGGACTCGGAAGAAGTCAAAGAATAAAGCAAAGATTCTTTATGAAAAGGAAGCTTTGTCGTTGGGAATTCGAATAAGAAGACCCGTTGAGTCTCTTGTGTTTCTCATGTCTCATTTTGTGAATTGTTGTATCAAGCGATGTGCTTGAGAGATTGATGCGATCTCTGTATTTTCGGTGAGGCTAGAGTTGTAAACACTATTACATTTCCCGATCTCGTTTGATTACAATCTCTGTGGTCAATCGAATCGTTCTAATTGCATATCGTTAAACACTAGTTCTTTGGAGATACTAAAGTCTATCATTGGTGCGGTGATACTGTGATCGAAGCTTCAACGTGATGGGTAAGGGTGAAGAATCAGAGCTTTAAGAAGATGAGAGTTACTGCGCTGATGAATTACAACAACATTTGAAGGTTTTACAAGGTGGATTCAAGCGCTTGTGTGCAGCGAAGGTGGAGTAGGAGGAAAAATTGAACTCGATGGATGGTATGTTGCGTTCGGTGATGGCGGCGTTGGATAGGATGGAGATCCGAGCAGGAAAACAACCAGAACAGCCAGAGACTTCGCATCACTCACCACATGTATCATACTCTCCTGATTTGTTACATCGTACGACAGAATCTAGTCCCCTTCCATTAGAGAATCGCTCGATTTTGCTTCGTAAGATAGAGATGCCAGTGTTTGAAGGTTTTCAACCTTCTGAATGGTTCTCGAAAGTGAAAAGGTTCTTTCGTGTGGGTAGGTACCGCGATGATGATAAATTGGATTTGGTTGCTTTGAGTTTAGAGGGAGATATGTTGAAATGGTTCAATTGGGAGATGAATCGGCGTGAGGTCAGTTCTTGGGATAACTTTAGACAGAGGTTGTTCCTGCGTTTTGGCGAATTAAGGGATGAAGATCCTGGAAATCGTTTGTTCGCGATTAAACAAACCGGTACAGTTGCGGCTTATGTGACAGAGTTTGAAGATCTTTCTTCTCAGGTTCATTGTTTGGATGATTCGCATCTGGAGAAATTTTTTTACAATGGTTTGAAACAGGAGATGAAGGAGGTTATTAAGATGAAGGAGCCTAACGGCTTGGATTATCAGAAGGCTGCAGTTTTTTTCATGGAATCTAGCTCTTTTTGTCAGCTTTTGAGTGAACGCTCTGTCAAGGTGGTCAATACAAGTCCGTCATATCCTCCTCGGTCTGGAACTTATGCCCCTGCATCGAAACCTATCTTGTTGCAGAGTGGTACAGGTCAAGGGGTTAACACTGTATTATCTCCATCGAGAGGGTCTGAACCAAAACAGCGACACTCAGCAGAGGAGTTGGATGCTATGACAAATATTTCATGAGCCATGTCTATCCTTTGAAGGAGTTGCAGATCCTCACTGTGGTGGATGGCTTGGAGTTAGAATTGGTTGACGATGATTCTATTGTTCCAACTGAGTTGATAGTGGATCAGCAACGAGTGTTGCACTGCTTGTCTATGAATTCTTTTTTAGGCAAACATTCTCCCATGAATACTGAATTGGTTGGTTTGATTGGAAAATCGAGAGTGGTGATTTTGTTGGACTCAGGTGCTTCACATAATTTCATTACTCCATCCTTAGCTTCTCGTTTGAAGTTAAAGGCTTGTGAAGACAGTACTTTGGAAGTGTTGTTGGGTAATGGTGTGTCTGTTCACGGCTCAAGCATTTGTAAGGATGTCACTTTCTCGTTAGCTGGTGTGGAATTTAAGAATGATTTCATCACGTTGGAGTTGGGAGGCGTAGACGTCATTTTGGGGGTTCAATGGTTGGAAACTTTGGGTACGTATGAGATTGATTGGAAGCGTCAGGAGTGGCAGTTCATTTATCAGGGTAAACGAGTGACTTTGATGGGTGATCCTTCTCTGCATTACCCTCAGCTGTCTCTTAAATCAATGGAACCTCCTGTGCATTCTACTATCTTGGTTCGACAGTGGTGCTGGCAAATACTGATGTTTTAACTGTAGATAAGCAGATGGATCCGGCTCTGTCTACAGTTTTAGACAAATTTTCTTCTGTCTTTGCTATGCCTACTGGGTTACGTCCGGTGAGAGGACAAGAGCACTGTATTTCACTGAAACCTGGAGTACAGTCTAATACTGTTAGACCCTATCATTACTCTCACTCAACTAAGGAGGTTATGGAAAATATGGTGGAAGATATGTTGACTGCAGGGATAATTCGTCTTAGTACCAGCACTTTTTCAAGTTTTGTTTTATTGGTAAAAAAGAAGGATGCCTCTTGGAGGTTTTGTGTAGATTACAGAGCTACAATACCAGACAAGTTTCCCATTCCAGTCATTGATCAACTCCTTGATGAGCTTCATGGTTCTGTGGTGTTTTCTAAGATTGATTTGCGTTCTGGATATCATCAAATACGCATGAAGGAGGGGGATATCAAGAAAACAGCATTTCGGACTCTCGAAGGCCATTATGAATTCTTGGTCATGCCTTTTGGCCTAACCAATGCTCCAGCCACTTTTCAGTCTTTGATGAATAAGGTTTTTCGACCATTTTTGAGAAAATTTGTGGTAGTATTTTTCGATGATATCTTGTTCTATAGTGGTAGTATTCGAGAGCATGTGGATCATTTGGGGTTGGTTTGCAGTTGTTGCAATATCATAAGCTGTTTGCTAATCACAAAAAATGTCTATTTGAAGTACCTTAGGTCGAATATCTAGGCCATATTATCTCTGCAGCTGGAGTGGTTACTGATGCGGCTAAAACCGATGCAATGCGTAATTGGCCAACACCGGTGAACATCAAAAATTTGTGGGGGTTCTTGGGATTTACCGGGTATTACCGAAAATTTGTTCAGGGTTATGGTTCCATTGCTAAGCCTCTGACAGATTTACTTAAAAAGGATCAGTTTATTTGGTCTGAAGTTGCTCAACAGGCTTTTGAGTGTCTCAAGCAGGCTATGGCCTCTGTTCCTGTCCTAGGCTTACCTAACTTTGAAAAGGTGTTCATCATTGAAACGGATGAGTCGGGTAATGGAGTGGGAGCGGTTTTGCTCCAAGATATGAGGCCATTGGCTTATTTTATTCATGGTCTCACTCCTAGGGAGCAGCTCAAGCCTGCGTATGAAAGAGAATTGATGGCCATTGTTATGGCAGTGTTGAAGTGGAAGCATTATCTGTTGGGTCGCAAGTTTGAAGTTCATATTGACCAGCGTAGCTTGAAGTTTTTATTGGAGCCGAAAGAGGTTAATATGGAGTATCAGAGGTGGTTAACTCGTTTGTTAGGCTTTGATATGGAGATTGTGTATAAGTCAGGCATTGAAAATAAAGTTGTTGATGGTTTATCAAGGATTCCTCATCAGGTTTCTGTGTTGTTGTTGCCCCTGACTGTTCCTTCGGCTATTCAGTTGCAGGATTTGTTTAAAGAGATTGATGGGGATGCTCATATTCAAAAAAGTCATTGCTCAGGTTGACTCAGGAAGTTGTCAGGGCTCTCATTTTCGGGTGAGGGAAGGCAGATTGTGGTTCAAAAATAGGCTTGTGGTGCCTAGGTCCTCTGTTTTTATTCCTATGATTCTTCATGAGTTTCATGATAGTCAATTGGGTGGACATGCTGGTGTTTTAAAGACTTTAAAGCGGGTGCAGTCTTGTTTTCATTGGGAGGGAATTCAAAAAGATATCCAGCGTAATGTTGCGGCTTGCTCTGTTTGTCAAACACATAAGTACTCGACTCTTTCACCAGCAGGGCTACTTCAGCCTCTACCAATTCCCACATCTATTTGGGAGGATCTTTCTTTGGATTTCACTGAAGGCTTACCTATGTCTGGTGGTGTCAATGTTATATTGGTGGTGGTGGACAGGTTAAGCAAGGCAGCTCATTTTTTGGGTTTGAAACATCCTTTCAAGGCTCTCGATGTGGCTAGTAAGTTCATCGCGGAGATTGTGAGGTTACAGGGGTTTCCTAAATCCATTGTTTCGGATAGGGATCAAGTATTTATAGGAGAAGTGTGGAAGGATCTGTTTCGGCTGTCAGGTACTAAGTTAAAGTATAGTACGGCTTACCATCCTCAAACGGATGGCCAAACGGAAGTTCTTAACCGTTGTCTCGAGACATATCTCCGAGGTTTTGTTTCTAGTTACCCTCGCACATGGCATCGTTTTCTGGTTTGGGCTGAGTTATCTTATAATACATCTTATCACTCGGCGATTAAGACGTCTCCTTTTAAGTTGATGTATGGTCGTGATCCTCCTCATTTACTCAAGTTTGAGGTTGGGTCTACATCTAATTGGGATTTGGAGGTTCAGCTAAGGGAACACGATTTGATGCTTACTCGCATACAAGCCAATTTGTAGAGGGCTCAGGATATCATGAAGAAGTCAGCTGATAAGAAACGTCGGGAGGTTGAGTTTGTGGTAGGTGACTGGGTATATTTGAAACTTCAACCATATCGCCAGATGACTGTTGTTCGTCGGAATTGTCATAAGCTGGCTGCCAAATTCTTTGGTCCTTTTGAGATTGTGGATCGTATTGGGGCAGTCGCTTATCGTTTGAAACTTCCTGCTACTTCACGCATTCATGATGTATTTCGTGTTTCTCAGTTAAAGGCTGTCGTGGGAAGGGTTCTGAGCCACCAGAAGTTCTTGAGGAAGAGTTGTGGTTTCCTAAAAAGATTCTCGAGGTGCGTTTTTCAGCTACTAGGGTGTGTGAATTTCTCATCAAGTGGCAGGATCGTGGACCGGAGTTCGATTCTTGGACAAGCTCGTTCTCGGCGACGGGAGTATCGATACGAAAAGGGACTGGTCAACAAGTCAATGGTGATGTGGCTTTGGACCCAGAAGAAGTCAAAGAATAAAGCAAAGACTCTTTATGAAAAAGAAGTTTTGCCGTTGGGAATTCGAATTAGAAGATCCGTTGAGTCTCTTGTGTTTCTCATGTCTCATTTTGTGAATTGTTGTATCAAGCGATGTGCCTGAGAGATTGATGTGATTTCTGTAATTCCGGTGAGACTAGAGTTGTAAACACTATTACATTTCCCGATCTCGTTTGATTACAATCTTTGTGGTTAATTGATATCGTTAAACACTAGTTATTTGGAGATACTAAAGTCTATCACTGACCCTCAAGATCTTCTCGTTATCTTCATTAAGGATCGTTTAGATATTGTAAAATATGTTCATGTTTTTGTTATATCATCAAGTCAGTATGGATTTGTAGTTAGAGTTAATTAATGATTTTGTACTTGATATTTGAACTCCCTACGTCTTGATCAAGAACGATTCTTGATGGTGACTGGTGACGACCCAATCATTGACATATGTCCAAGGTTTTACTTTGGTAAGTTTACTTCACTTGTTCTTCTAAACCTTGTTATAGGAAAATCTCGAAGTAAGCATAAGGCTATAAGAGGATCGAATAGACAATAATTAATTAGGCCTTGGATAGAGTATGACGGATAGTAATTGCAGGATCATTCTGCATGCGATCCTTTAACTAATTATTAGTTATGTTATTCTGAGTGACCCAAACAAAAGGTATATACTCTACCAGTTATTTACGTCTGATTCCAAATAATATTGTTTAACGATTCGGCCATTCTATTACACAAACACAACCACCCGTAGTGTTTCTACTTGCAGTCATGTCATGTGCCTAACTGCCCCAAAAACCAAGAGTCAATGTATAATCATGACCAATCTCTTAAAAACAATTATTTCGTTACGTCTTCAAACCCAACGTGTACCATGTAATCACCTCTCTATGACTTTGAGTTAATGAATCTCTCTTTTAATATTAACAGAAGAATTTTTAATCTGGACCCATAAAGTAATGAACTTCTCTAGTTAAAATGAGAGAAAAAAAAAATGATAGGGGAGATGTTGTTTTGCATTTTCCATTTTCTGGTCCACTGGACCCAATATTGTACCCATTGAAGGAGAGATGAGTCGTTCTGACTAAGGAAACAAAGCTAACTGGCTAAGCCACTACCTTAGACACTCTTTGGTGTTAGCATATGTATTAGATATTTCATACTAATAAACATTATTAGGTGCAGCCTACGAATAGACTATAGGGAAAATCGATTCCTCGCTTAAACCATCCAACCGGATGACACTTTCACCAAATAAAAACCACTAGTCCACCATCATATAATTATATACTTATATTATTATTATTCTCTAAAAATACAAAAGCTCTCATCCAATGATTAGTTACTGCTGTTTATATCAAGTGGTTCAAATACTCACCGCCATATATAACGTCCATACCAAATACTAATATATATACTTTTTTACAATTTATTATTATTTTTATAAAGGCTTTGACAATGAAGGTTATTGGGAATATAGAATAAGGTTCAACAACTAGTTGTGTGATTCATGTGTAATATTGGTGGTGTCATTGAATTCCACAGTCCCAATCATAGGAGATACATTCATCAAAAATTTCGTCCACAACCACGATTCGATAACTTTCTCACCCAATCATAGAATTATAAGAGTATATAAATAATTCTTCGTTCACATCTAAATTAATTCGTGCAATTTTGCAGTCGGGAAAAAAACCCGAAAAATACGCCATCTACTTTTTTTTGGCCGTTTAATTCCTCTAATTATTAAATTTCCCAAAAAATACCTGGTTTAATTTCCGTTGTCTTTAAAACCTTCATTTTATTAATAACGATAGATCCATACTTACGACATAACGACTGTTAACTCTAATGACGGAAATATTTACAAGGGTTAAACTATAACCCCACATGGTTAATTAGAGGGAGTTAAAAACACTATTGCCCTCTTCTTTTTCTCCCAAATTGATTTTGAGTTGTTTTACAACCCTAAAAAATTCAGAAAATCAAATTTGGTTTGAGAGAATTGGTGTAATGATAACGAGATTGCGAACTGGTTATAGCGATGAGGAGACGATCCGGTGGTGATGATAACCAGTTCGCAAACTCGTTATCATTACACTAATTTAAACGATGATATGATTCAACTTCTTTTTTTCATTTTTTAATTTAATATTAAACAAAGATGAAAATGGGGACTAAAGATGAGATTTGATTTTCATTACTGATCTTCTCAAATCAATAGAAAATAATTATAATTTAGTAATAGCATACGTGTTATATTTTACAAAAATAATTGTTGTTTAAGATTTTTACTTTGTGAGTAATGGCTAAGAGAACGACACCTATGATGATAGCATGATGCAATGATAATTAAAGAAAAAGAGAGAAAAATAGAAGAAGAAGAAGTCAGGTCAGGTTGGATATATTACCCGGATTATAAATTGGTTTCATACTGGTTTAACATGAGTTTCTATCGGGTTTAATCCCAAAATCATGTAAACCCAGTTAGATGGGGAAATAAGCAGAGAAGTATGGATTCGGGGGAAATAGATGGAGGATATAAATATAAAGGAGAACTGGTAAAAGTCAAAGATCGATGGAAAACTAATACGATACGATAGTTTTGAGGGAGAAATAGTATGTCAGTCTATTTAATTCACTATAAACGTATTTGTCATAATCATTATTAAAAAAAAAAGTGTTTATTTTTTTGTAATGGTATATACTTGCGCCGTTGAATAAAATATGAGAAGACTGACACTGACCCGATCAATTCCATCAAGATCCATTTTTTTCAGTTACTTTTAGTTAGAAATAGTTAGTAAATTTTCACTATCACCATTGTTTCCATCGTTTAGTATTATTATTATGCGTTGCACACCCATTAACCGTAATGGCCACATTGGTTCATTAATAACAACTTACAACACTGAGTACATTCTCTATTTTACCAGTCATTTTAAATTTCTAAATTATACACTTCGCCGTAAGTAACATAGTCTAGTAATCTAGTTATCCAACACGCCTTTCCAACTAGCTGTTCAGGAATGGTATTCATTCTTCTCTTTGTCCATAAAACTTGTAGTGTAATAGGTATCAAGCAAAGTCACATAAGATTTCCTCATTAGAAAATATACACATATTAGAAATTCGTATTGGTTTATATATAAATTATTAAACACTGCCATTCTTGTTTTAATGACCTGATTTGAAATATTAAGCATATTCAAAATTTTACCTAGAGTTATAAATAAGAGTTGCGAACTGTTGTGACACTGACATGTTACACGTACAATGATATAAACGAAAAAGAAGGATACAGTATTAAGTTAATTAAGGGATAATGAGAAACTTAATTAATAATGTTATAAAAAATAATTATTTGAAATAAAGCGTCCTAATGATTCCTAGACAAACATTTTGATGAGCTGGTCTATGGACTGGCTTAAATTTGACGTACTTGTATACTCAATGTAAGGACTAATCATTTCCTATATAAATTGGATGCTAATTATTATACATTTACTTTACTGTCTTTAACCAATCAAGGTCCAGTTCCGCTATTAAAAATGTATTAATAAAATGAAAAATGTTGCAACACGTACTATAAAACTCTTAATGCTTGAAGTCCGAAATTAGGACTAACTAGTTATTCGAAAATCACATACGTCACTGCCTACTTATTCCTTCGCCCATAACAAATATTATTTCTACCAAAACCAGTATTATATGATCTCATCGTATAATTGCAATGCAAGGCTGTGTCCTTTGCTTTTATCATTTAAACCATACAAAGATAAACAAGTAATTATGATATCTTTTGCCAAAACCTTCTTGATACCCACAGAATATCTATAAAATAATCGACTACAATTTCCAGTATCGGTATGATAGTTATAATAATTGATTCCATTAGAATACACATTGTCTGACGACCATGGTTAGTTTTACGAATTCTAGAATGAGTTTTCAAAGTTTCACCAAATGGGATTTGAGTATGATGTTGTGGATCGGTAGAACAACAATTAGTGCTTTAGCTTAACGAATAGTACTATAGATATATATATCATTAGATGATCCTGGATTGACAAATACCAAAATTTTCTAGTTGTTATTTTATATACACACCGTAATACAATAGTAATTAGTATTTACTATCAATAAGGAAAAATGGAAAATATTAACGTAGATCTGAGAACTTTCATATATTGACTCATCTATCGATTAGTGAATTAGTGAGTTTGTATTTTAAAATAGATTTTCACTGATTTGTACAAATTGCTATTGTTGGAGCCATGAACAGAAACAATCAAACAAAACATTAATTTGAATAGATATTATTAACATATTGTGTTTATTAAATAAAGAAAATATGAGGAAAGATAGAGACGTGGCGAAATCTGATAAGATGTCAGAGATGCCGAAAGACGTTTGCCTAAATAAATCCAAAGCATAATCCTGATTAGCATGTCTTAATGCCTTTATTAACCTAAACATTGCATGTGCATTTTTCTCTGTCTTCAGTACTGTTCTTCACACTTAATAAAACACTGATTACAAATTCGAGTTAATGCAACATAAAGATAAAAGTTAAACAAATAAAAACTTAAGAGACTCCAAATAGGCTTTTATAAAGCAAAATAGCAAACTAATTAACCAAACTTATGTTTTTGTGTTTTACGCGTCATGATATCTTTTTTCTTGGTTATAAACAGTTTCTCAAAAAAGAAATGTGAGTGGAGAATGACAAATTTCACTAGTAAAAAGCTAATACGTGAAAGCTAGATTTACTTAATTATAAGAAACATTGAGGAAACCAAAACTTTAATCAGGTTCATCCCTTCTGCTTGTGGCTAATCACTGCCTAATGCGTAAAATAAACTAAACTGTTGTACGTATTTAATTCATATTTAAAAAAAAAAAAAAAAAAAAAAAAGATGACGGAATGTTCCGTGGGTCCGTAACGTTTACTGTGTACAACGGAGCGCCGTCAATATATTTCACACTCGAAGCCTTGGACTAAGAAAGAGGGGTCTCAAGTCGGTCAACGTGATTTATAAAAAACTATGGACGCCACGTCATCTTCTTAGAATGACATGTCATCTCTCTAAGTATTGGTCCACATCGACATACTCAGCGCCTAGTAGACGTCGTTTCTACTTACGTTATCAATTGATTATTCATTTATTTGTAATGAACAATTTACAGCACTCTGAAATTTAAATATATTAATGTACCAATTTTCTCCTAATATGGTATAATTAAAAGATTTATATGGATACATTGTTGCTTCAACAAATGACATTACCACACGGAGATATTAGTTGATGAGATTTGTGTCCTAGTAAAAACAAATTAAGCGATTTAGCTTATTGTTTGATCTAATATACTATACGTATATTCCTCAAGTTGTGTGTGCATCGGTGCATGTTAATGCAATTTGACGAATGGAGACATAAAGAGACAACCCAATGCCGATTCGTAGAATACGATCGACTCTCGTGTAATTTTATATCCTCTATATATGTTTATAGATAATTGAGTAATTGGATTCATTATAACCAATAATAATAAATTCTTGCAGAAGCATTAATGAAGATTTGATTAGGAAGAGAAAATTAAATGAGAAGATCCTTAAAACCCAACAAGTGGGGTGAGAACGTTACGTCGTATGGGGGGGATGCATCCATAACATGCATTTGGACCCACCTCTCTTCTTAATATTTCAATGTTTTTTTTGTATACTGTTTATTCGATATTTAGATTTAAAATAAGGTAATTCAATCATCTCTTTCAAACTATTATTTCAATATATGAAACATATATGTAACAAATATTCGAGTAAATTAATATGATAAGTGAATATATCATAAGATTATTATATATCATGCCACATGCGGAAAATGTGATATGTAGGAGTGATAGGAACTCGAGGTGTGGACATTGGATTATTATTGATCACCATTTCTATATTATTTTTCTAGTGTAACAATTTGTTTAGGTGAATTAACTTTCTTACACTAGTTGATTGATCTAATTGCAAGAGCGGAAAATAATGGCGACAATCTTTTATATACTGGATATAATCTGACTAATTTGAAGGATAAGATGAAATAAGTACATCAGATTAGACCGACAGTAACAAATACTGACAACGATTTAATATGCATTTTTATCTCATGAAAATGTACGATATTGAGATAAATCTAGACATCAATACGTAAATTAAAGTGGAAAATATGTTGGCTGCTTGTTGCTAAGAAAATTAAAAAGATAAAAATAACTGGAGATGGGGACATTCGCGCACATGGAAGCATGGACACATTTGTACACTACAAAAATAAATGTTTTGGTGTGGTACGCCGTATTACATTATTTTCGTTTCGTATAAACCACTACTTATTTTATGATTTCTCCAGTGAACAAAAAGCATCTTCAGTTAATCTTAACTGCGACTGGTGAGAGAACCTTTATACTATAGTTTTAAAATGTTTATAGTATTGAATTGACTATACAATTTTTAATTACGTACATTATTTTAATTGCCTTTTTTCCCAGCTACCCATGTGGTGGGTTTTGTTTATTGTTGTTTAAACATAAATTCTCCCACTTCCGTGCGCCGAAATTAGTTTATACGTAAACGACAAAGTGTAATACAATAATGACTGTATTTTATGTTTTGTTATATACATTTATAAGGTTTTGACCCTCAAGCGGCAGCTGTGGCTAATGGCCCTTGTTTGTACGAGCACGAACTATCTATCTTGAAGTATTTTTATATAATCTATTGTTAAAAAGCACTTTAATCCTTTTTCCCTAAAATCCAAAAGACAACCTGTTCGGTTTTGTTCGGTTAATTATACTGCGTTAGTTTGTAAACTCTTGCCATGTTAATAATTTCAAATACCCGTAACCCTAATCTCTAAGATGAGCCATCATATGTTCTAAAATCCTCGTTAGCTTGATTTGTCGAATTCCATCTCATATCTTATCATGTTGTCATGATTCAACTCACAATAACTGACATTGTTTAGTTGGAGGTATATATAAAAACACCTATGGTACTGATGTGAAAGAAAATTAGAAATGCATGTTTTGACTTTTGAGTAATTCTTTATTCTACTATTATGTAAAAGTATACCTTCTGTTGATATATATATATATATATATATGTAACAATAATAAATTTCTTCCAATATAAATATATAATGAGGCATAAGTTTCTTTTTTTCTCTAACATATCAGTCACGCCTGTAAGCATGAGTTATTCGAAGAAAGTCGTCTTTGATGTAACGATATCGTTTTAACAATTTGTTTATTTTTGGTAACAAATATAACAGTTTGTTTGCAGTTAAAATATTTGGTAGCTTTCAGATATATATGCTGTAGATTTATTTATCAATCTATAGATTTGATTTTCTATTATAGGTGAATACAAAGTAGACTTGCCAGCAAAAAATACATGAGTGTCTAAACTTTTACGTGCATATTATTAGTAAATATGTAAGCATTTCTTACTATTTTTAGTTGTATTCTCTCAAGTTACGTTCCAGAAAAGCTCAACCATAAATCTAATTATAAAGGTTAAGTAAAAAAAATATTTAAATTAAAGTAAACCTAACAAATTTTATAGAAATGTAGCAGTTACTAATTTACTATTATGTATATTCTTCAAACTTTTTTCCTCTCAACATATTTTAGATACTTAATTTTCTAATATTCTGAGTAAATCTGAATGAAATATAATACTCCTTAGATCTGCTATCAACTTATACTTAAATGTACTATTAATTTTAAAAGTACATAATAGCCAAATATACTTTTTTCTTCTTCAAAGTCCATTGATGATTTTATTGTGGTTTCATGTGGTGCATATGATAACAACGATCATTGATCATCTGTTTTGGATAATTGAGTACGTTTCTCTTGGATAATAGTTTTGTAGTCAATATATGATTTAGGGGGTTATTGGTTTGAGAGTTAAATAGTTATTTAATGACTTTAAAAGTTATATAAAATATGTTGTTATTTAATTAAGTTTTTTTTAAGCAAACTCGTGTTGGGCCTTTTCATATTCATCCTTCACATATAAAGCAGTTGCCTGTGCTTTTTTTGCATCTACAAAGGCGACACAACGTCCCCCAAAACCTGCACCATTGAACGGAGCACCATATACAGTAACTCAATTTTTTTTTGTTTGACATCCTACACCAAAACTCAATTAAGGGGGAGTGTTAAACATAATTGAGTTTTGTATAACATAAAGTTAAGTACGTTAAGAGTCATGATTTATATGTTGTGTCTTATGAAGAGTCATGTCTTTTCTTATTACACAACACAATGTCTGTAATACAATTCAGTTTCTCATATCAATAAAGTTGTGTGTTTGATTAAAGAGAGAATCGTTTATTATTATGTTCTTTACTCTATCTCTCATACTCTGTTTTTTTTTGTTGATAAAAGCCAAAACCAACGAGTATGACTTTGGCATTAGGGTTCTGGAGATTTTAACCTCCCACCATGTCTTCCTTGTCTCTTTCTCTTTATATTTTTTTATCTATTTTTTGACAAAAGAGTTGAATAATCAAGAAAATATTGTCCAATATTTTTTGAGAAAGTTTGCAAGATTTTATGAAAGATTTTACAAGATTAGGAAATACAAATCAGCAAGATTTTAAAAAACTTTCTAAACAATCTGTTAGAATCCTTTATTTTGCAAGATTATACTTTTATATGATTTTATTTAAAGTCATTAAAATTCTCATTAAATCCCAAACCAATATCTCCCCCTAACAAAATAACAAAATAGTTCACTTAGATCTATATATAAAGTCCAATCCCAATTAGCATAATTACATTTTTGGGTGATTTATAAAAAATTTAAAGAATCATACAAACGTTCGACAGAACCAATAATTAGCCGAATTCGTGTGTCCACCTGTGGTTGATATGAACCACTAAGCTATATGTCTGCCTACACTTTCAGGTCAATGCTAAAAATCTCATCAGGTTAATTGCTTTTAACATATGAACACTTTGACAATAAACCAAACAAGAACATGCATACAAAGAGAGAAAGTGCCTCTAAATATGATCCTAATCAAATCCAAAGGTGATGTTTGAAGTCTTTTCCAAAGACTGGTCGTCTTATCCAACACTAGCACATGCTCTTATTTCCCTACCACCTCTTTTTTATTCAAAAGCGACACTTCTTTTATTCAAATTAACAGTAATCAATCCTTTACAAAAAAATACCAATGACACTATTTTTCTTTATTTTTTGTTTCCATGATCGATAATAGATTCATTAGCATAATCATTATACATATGAACAATAATCAACCACTAATTAATAATATTCACACGTCTAATCCGTCATATCTTGTATCACAAAACCTTTGTGCACCATCCAATGTATTAAGAAGATAAAAACATACTAAAAATCATACTCCTCTTAAAAGAATCATTTGATTCGTATCTAATCTCTCTTTGAACAAAATCTTTTAACAATTAATTTCCCTGAAATAATAAGTAATCTACCCAATCACACTGATCTTTTATTTCATTAAACCGAAAAGAATCGAGCCAAATTAAATTAAAGGGACCACGGAGGTAAACTCGTAAATATCTCAAAAAACGAGTGGCGTTTTCTTATACCCTTTACTATATAAACCTCGTCCCTCCCAAACTCTCAAAATCCCCTCTGACACTTTCTCTCACTACAACTACAATACAGAGCAGATAAAAAAAAATCAGTTAACCGGAAAAAAAAAACACAAAAGATGGCTGGAGGTCTTGGAAAATGCAGTAAGATCCGCCACATTGTGAGGCTGAGACAGATGCTCCGACGGTGGCGCGACCAAGCGAGGATGTCTGCTTCTTTCAACCGCTGTGTACCGTCAGATGTACCGTCAGGACACGTGGCGATCTACGTTGGAAGCAGTTGCAGGAGATTTGTGGTGCGCGCTACGTACCTGAACCATCCCATCCTAAGGAACCTTCTGGTCCAAGCTGAGGAAGAGTTCGGTTTCGTTAACCAAGGTCCGTTGGTTATCCCTTGTGAAGAATCGGTTTTCGAGGAATCGATTCGGTTTATATCCCGGTCTGATTCGACACGGTCAAGACGGTTTACTTGTCCCGATGATTTTCAGAAGAACTGCCACGTGGTGGGGATTAGAAGCAAGATAGATCTATGGATCGAATCTCGGCCGTTACTTCACGGCGTCTCCGACAACAAAGCCGTCTGGTGATTTTTTAACGGATCACTTTTGACGACGTCGTACAGAAGAGTAAATAACAAATAAAACGAGAGCCGGTTCGGACCCGGTTCGACTTGGAACGAGTAATGTTAATCGAAGCCAATTTTGAAATAATAATCGTCATTGACTCGGGTTCGTTGTGGTTTTTTTTCTTCTTCTATTTATTTATTGGTGAGGCGGCGGAGTTGTATTTGTGGTGGCTCGGAGATGGCCGTGAAAGGTGGGTGAGTCATTCTACCGAGTCGTCCCGGGTTCGAGTGTGATTTTAAATTGGTTGTATATTCTGCGATTTTCATTTAAATTGTAGTAATTAATCATTATTATTGTTGGAGAAATTTTCAATATTCTAACAATCAACAACGTGTATATTCTATTGCACTCGTACTTCAAAAAGAAATGAGCTAATGATCATAAGATTCATAACTATCATAATTTAATTGATATATAAATTGATTTGTCATAATCAGTTCCTACGAAGTATTTTAATGAGTATTTTAAACCCGTTAAACTTTAACATCATATATATATTATATATACTCTTTACTGTTTTCTAGTACACAGAAAAGAGTTGGAATCTGTTATATATTTTTTATGTAGTTGAATTCATGTGTTGTTGTCAAAAAAAAAAAGAATTCATGTGAATAGATTAATACTTTAGGTGATATGTTCAATAATAAACCATATAGTATAAAGTTTTTTTTTTCTTTTTAACATCCCCATGCAGTATAAAGTTATTTTCTAATTAACTAGTGTGAATTTTAAATCTATAATATTTACTTCTTCTTTTGATTCAATTTTTTCTACTGCTTCGGCGAAAGTTGTTTGAAATTGGACCGTAGTGATTGGAAACAGAAGAAAAGGAAAAAAATCCGACCAGGTCATGTGAAGGAAAAGACTATCAGGAAATAGCCACTTTGTTATGTTTTCATTCTCAACAAAAGCTTTTTCTGTCCTTCACGTTCTCCCAACAGTACAACTTACGGTACACAATGTCATCACCTTCACTCTAGTTTTTAGAATGTGTTCATACAGCCTAGATTTTTTTGCTAATTAGATAGTTTAGATTCTTGTCTGATTCATTCTCAGCCCCCACTAGTTTATATGGAAGAAAATTTCTATCTTTATTTATCAGAAAACATTTAAACAATGAACCTGAAAGTTTTATGTAAAAAATCTATTGACTGAGTTAAAACGAAAGTATATATATAGTTCTTGAGAGGAGAAGAACGTTGTATATTGTATTATTTCATTTGCTTTTACCACGTATAATTTTCTATGTAGAGCTAGTTTTAAAGTGTCTAATTAACTTACTCAGTTTTAATTAAGTAAAATATCCAATGTTCTATTTCAATATAGCTATATTAATTTATTATATAGCTCTAACAAATTATTATATTGATCACCGCATTCGGCATGATGTATTCAATGTTAATATTACATAATTGACATCATGATCCTTCTTCTCTAGCATCCACAAATATTGGACATGTTGAACATATGTTGTGCTTCATATTCGACACCACACATAACATTTCAGAAATGAGACGGCATAAAGGACAAATATATGCGCTCACGTTAGTCTAGGAATATTATGCACTAGGTTGAATCTAGGGTTAGTATGAACGAAAACACGAGTTAGGGAAGCGAAACTACGCCATGAGGACTGGATCTACCACACATTAGCTATAAACGATGAATACTATGTTTGAAGAGGTGATAAAACAAACAACACTTGAAGAAACCTTTTTACGAGCGAAAGCGAAGTTACTCGATTTAGCTTTGATTAATGATACTTGGCTGAAAATAGATCGATTAATGTGATGATACAATATACTTGACAAGGAAGTCTCGAAATGGTTAAAAGAACAATGTTGGGTTAAAGATAGTTGTAGCCAGGAAGGAGGTCATTAACGAGGAAGATATATGTCCTTTTAGTACAACAATTATTTAGAATTATAATGATGAGAGTCGTGAACACGAGAGAGAGAGAGAGAGAGAGAGAGAGAGAGAGAGAGAGAGAGAGAGAGAAGTTAGAGAGATTCTTTCGAAAGGACAGCGAAGAGAGGCCCAATGAGAGAAGCTTGTTTAGCTTTACCTTTGTACCCTTATCCTTTGGTCATTTCACATTCAGCTACCCCCACACCCTCGTGCATGGCTAATCATTAATCCAATAGTAACTTCAAATAATTCATGACATGCATGGGACAGAATATATAATAGTCAAACAGAGGAATAAGAAGAGAGAAGTAAAAATTAAATAAATCAAAATAGGGTTAACAGCTTAATATATACAACTAGCGGAATTATCACTGATCAAATTCCCAAAATTGATCAATTCTAAAAAAAAATTGCTTTGTCTTTGTCAAATTCTTTCACTTTTTAGTTTTTTATTTGTCGACTTTGGAGGATTTTTCGAAGGCTGGATGTTACGGCCCAAGTCTATTGTGGAAAGACCCATCCACTCAGGCTTAACCAATAATTACGAGCCACCTAAGAGATGATGTAACAACATTTACAAGTTCGATTTGGTGGAGACCCGATTTCCTTTTTATTTATCGAGATTGACGGTGACGCAAGAGGCCCAGTCCAATATGGACATGCTTTGATCCTTCTAATCGTGTAAATATATACTAGATACAGTCATTAGAGTTAAAAAAATCCATATAAATGAACTGTACAAATTCTATTTTATCTTAGTTAATTTGGTGACAATCGCCGTATAAATTTAGTTTATCTGATTCTACCATAGAGAGAATCAGCTATATTTAGTATATGATATTGTTACATTCAATGAAATTTACGGTTGATGTAGTCATGATTATTATTGCATCAAAACATTATAGAGTATGTATATATGACATAACATTATAAATGTATATAAAAACGAAGTGATAACATCTCGTGTGTTTTTTTCCTTGGTATGCTAATTAGTGGATATGTAGCACTTTCGGACTTGGTGGGATTGTGATATCTTTACCGACCCATTCGCATACAACTATTAGGCATTATCACATCTTTATAGGCTTTCTACGTTCACAAAGACAACGTCCTTGGAAAAAGACATCTTTATTTATAAAAAGTCGGTGACCATAAGGAAAAGGAGATTAGTTAAATTCTAGCAAATTATTAATTGTTCATCTTCAAACCCCGTACTAAAGCCTTTTATCATCAATCAAAACAATGAAATCCGTACGGTAATAAATGGATTTTAAGAAATTTGTGACATACTATCACTTTGCGTATAATGCGGAAATAACATTCAATTGGTTAGGAGAAGATAGAAAAAGTAAAAGGAAAATAATTCAAAGAAAGCACTGATATGTATGATTGATAATGATACCTTCATTCTTCCGTAACACTTATCAATAGTTCTTCCTCAATCCTTGGTGGAAAATACTAACTTCACCTACAAAACGGAAAAACTAATATGACTCTCAATACGTGTCAAAATCTTAAACCCATTTATAAGACTAATATATGTGGCAAAGTAATATGCAAACTGAGTTTAATCTCATAATTAAATTAAGCAAACCGAAGAAAAATTCCATCCGTCCATAAAGTACCGTAGTACGGTAAAGAGAAGCAGGGATAACGTAGTAGTAGTAGTTATGTCAAATCATCATATAATAGGGGGAGTGCAATTACACGATACGGTGAATCTTATCGTGATCTTGAAGCCCATGATACAAGTCAAGCTTTAATGGTTTATTATTATCTAAGCCGTCCAAAAATAATTGAAGTTGGCTCCCATCAGCTACCACTCTGTGTTCTAGAGGATTATTAACCCTCTTGTTGTTTTTGTTGGGTTCATGATCATCTAAATAATCTATGTATACGAGATTTCTTAAGCTGTTGTGGGTCACGTTCGCATGTGCTTATCTCTCTCTCTCTCTGACGTTGATTTTGACATCTCCAAAACTTTTTTTTTTTTTTTTCTATTTTCAAAAACCGATTTTATTACCGAAGAGTGGGACGAATTATCAAAGCAAAAAACACACATACTGTAATAAACTTTTGTAGATTCTATGCTTAAAGTATATATTTTTCTCACGATTTGTTACACATTTGTGAAAAAGTGTGTATGGTTATATAAAGAAACCAAACGTAAATGCCATATGGCTAATTAATTTTAAGCGGTTGAACATCAACATCTAGATAGGTTTTAGCTCATTAGGAGTTATGAGTTTATTATAGCTTTTAATTTTGTCTATACCTATAGGTGTAATGAAAATTAATATATCCTCAAATGTATCCATCTATTTATCAGAAGATAGTAAGATACTATACCAGTTACGACCTTTTTTGCTCTACCACCCAACTTTAGGGTCCATATAAAAACTTTTAAGTTTTAACTTAATACAGAAACAGGTATTCTATTTCCAAAATAATAATTCCAAATTTGTTTAATACAGTATGTGTTTATTATTACCTTCCAATCTCGTAATTAATACAAAGTTAACGCTTATACAATTTTTCAACATATACCAGAAGAACCCTATATATAGTTATTATACTGTAACGATCCTGCAACTAACATTCCATCCAGATTCTTTTTTCTTTATCTTTAAGTCATTTCAACAGATTTAACGGCTAAAAACCGCCGATTTGTAAAGAGACACACCAGCTTTGCTTTAAAAGAAGAAAAAATACACTATGGAGTTTTTACAAATTCAAAATATGAAAATAACATTGAATGCATATTACAAGTAAATTTGTGGAGAGAGACAAAACTCTAGAAAGTAACGAACGACCGTGTCTTATTGCTCTCTGTTTTCAAGGACTATGGTACTTTGCTTTTTGAGTCTAAACTATCTCAGCAATGAGGTTTCTTTAAAAAAAAAAAAAAAATTATCAAACTAAAAATACTGTAGTAAAATGGAGTAACCAATTTCACGCCTACTTAAAAATTTATTAAACACCCTCAGTTATTTACAAGTCTTAAAAAAATAGCAGCTTTATTAGCTTCGCCAATTTAACAGAACCTTTTTGGGAATTTGTTTACATTATACTACATGTTGACTCCGCGCAGAGATATTTGACTGAGTACGCGTGACTAGATTTCAATTATCACGTATTCACAACTTGTTTACAACAACAAGATGTAGAAAGAAAATCACATCAAGTAAATAAAAAAAAACCAAAGCCTTAAGCTGATAATAATAAAAGTCTCTCATTCATCAAATATTAAAAAGAAGTCTCTCACAGGGTACAACATTGAACAAACCACACCACCATGAGAGAGTAAATCTGAGAAGAGAACCTAATAGTAATCATTCTCATTTAGGTTTGTTTTTTCTAAGGGTTAGTCTCACTCTAATACAACTACTAAACCCATATTAACCAAAAACATAACTAAGTTTTGCTAAAAACAGAGAAGCATTTACTCAGCAGCTTCCTCTGTTTCCCCTAAAAACATCTCAAATCTCCAAAATATATTAACTAAAAAAACCCTAAAAAAAAAGATATATGTTCATCGGAGCATGGAGGTGGTGAGAGATCGGAAAACGACTTCTTCACAAGGGATAGTGAGACCCATGTCATGATCAAAGCCAAACTCTTCCTCTGCTTGCTGGAGAAGAAGCTGAAACTCGGGTCGGGTCAAAAACGAAATGGGCACAACGTACCTGACCCGATTCTCTCCTACGTAGACGACGAAGTGGCCTTTAGGCACGTCAAGAGGAGATCCGTTTTCGTCTTCACTGTATACATTGCTCTGTTTCTTCCCCAAGCTCGAGCACCTCTTCAAGATTTGCTTAATCATCGCCGTTTGCGTTAGCTTGTTTGCTTTCTTCATCGCCATTTCTCTTCGAAAAGGATCTCTTCAAGATCTTTTCTTTTTTTCAACAATGAAGGATGAGCGTGATTAGAGAACAGAGAGAGTGAGGGAGGGCTCATGGACTTATGGTTGAGGGGTATTTATTGAGGCCTGAGCGAGTGGAAACTCGTCTTTTTTTTTTTTTTTTTTTAAGTTTTTAACGAAAAAAAAGAGAATATACAGGAATTTTTTAAAATTGTACAGTATCTACGAAGATTTATAGTTTTATACACATCCACAACATGTATTATTAGTATGTGTGCATAAATAATTAATTATAAAGAGAGAGAGAGAGAGAGAGGGTGATGGTGATATCGAGGCGTTGAGGAGATTATGATGTGTTTGTTGTTTGAATATGAATTTGCGTGTATGCTACGGGTGACCATATTTGTTGTGCATTTAGATGATAAAAAGTACTACTATTTAATTTGTTGCAGAATTGATGTAATGTAGAAACTCGAAAGCGACCACTTGGGTCATCTGGTTTGGCTCCAAGAGAGAATCTGTTGAATTCATTTTTTTCTTATACAAAACAAAAATAAAAACCAAATGGATGCGTAATTTAGATTAATATATATTCAAAAAAATATAAATTGTGTTTTCAAAGCATGTGAAGACGTGGGGTCCTAAATGAGACGAGTATGTGTGGAATTTGTTAGACGGACGGTTTTGATGCATATTCTCATCTTACTTTCACTTTTTGTGGTTGGAATATATTTGAATATCTAGCTACTGATTTTTTTTCTTCTTTTTGGTACATGCATGCTTGTCGATTATGTTAACTAATTAGGGTTTCAATCTCATCCTTCGAGGTTGATTAGGGTTTTATTCGAATCTGTTGTACTAGTATAGTAGTTGTTCTTTATATTCGTATTTTATCTTTAACTGTCTCCACTTTATGGTTAACGTGGCACATTCTCCCATTTACTTGTCCCATTTATCTTACATCGAGCGTAGGGCTTTTTTTATCCAAGTTGTTATCGAATTATTAACAAGCAAAGCTCACACGTACGAAACACTCAACGTGTTACTTCATGCACGTTGTCAAACAGTAAGATAGAAAATTCAATACTTAATAATCCATAAATTTTGTTACAAAACGTAGCTAACGTTCTTAATTTCAGCATTATCGAATGGAAACTAGATATTAGTGCTTCATATAGTAAAATATGATTGACGCTAGGATATTTTGTACAGTATATCAAAGGTATTTTGCATTAGAACATTTATCTTAGTATATTTTGTTTGTCAAAGTTGCTGGATTTTTTTAGATAATTACAAATCCCTCACTTTTTTTTTTCGGTTTGTCGGATTATGCTGTTTAATATCTGCAATTTGATCACAAAACTCTAAAAAAAATTCCTAATATTTCATAAATGAAGAAAAAGAACGTACAGAAAAGTACCACGATCTTGATTATTGAACCCGTGAATCTAGAAGAATAAAAGAAAAAGACATCAAAGCTGAAACTTCACAAGGATAAAAGGCGCGTTGTTGTACCCAATGAGCCACTAGTGAGTAATATTTCCCAATATTTTATATAGATAGAGAGAGAGAGAACAAGAGAGATTATATAATTAAGAAAAAAAAAAACAATGATAAGTGTTAACGTAACACGTATAACCGAACTTCTGTCCACTTGGGATCCCATATACAGTGAATCTTTCTCTATAGTAGTATTGAAATGCGTCAAACAATAATAGCAAGTATGAACAAAAAAAAAAACAATGAAGCAGAGGGAAGGGGTCGATGTTTCGGACCACAAACCAAAGCCAAGAAAATTGTCGTAACCAAGCGAGGACTCTCCAACTGTCTCAACTGACTCACATGCTCTTCGTGCGTTTCTCTACTTCTATAGTCTACCTCTACAATTCTTATACCTTCTTTGGATTTCAAGATCTACCGGCAAGCGTTTTCTATATGAAATTCTTTTAATATTAAAATAAAGAAAGAAGAGCAACGGAAGAAACTATTCAAAAAAAAAAGGGGAAAAAAAAAGAAACGTTTCTAAGACAAAAAATCACAGATATCACTAATTTATTGATGAACTTATTTTTTAAAAATAAAAATTTAATAAATTTTTTTTTTTGAGCAATCATCGACGTTTCTCCCCACTGGACTTGGTCCAAGTCTCTTTCATTTTTACAAACTTCCATTACCTTTTGCAAGTTAACTTCTTGCGTTCAACTATCACATAGGGAGATTGCTAAACTGAATGTTGTATGTTTTCGAAATCAAATATTAATGTATCATGTCAAATTATAGTATAAATATATTATAACTAATTAAGTAGTCACGTTACCATCTTTGTGAGTTGGTATCGTACGTGGTCCATTTTCAAAAAGTTTATCATTTTTGGGTTTTAAAGCTAAAAGTTAGTCTCATCTAAATTCTAAATCAGCAATGTGTGCAACTGAAAGTTAGATAAATTATTTAACAAGATAACTTTAAAACTTTTGATATAATTAAATATATCGCTCCAAGTTGCATGAGTTCAATAGCTCGATCCCTACCCCGAAATTAAATTTGCAAATTAACTTCTTGCATCCAACTATCACAGATTCACTGAGAGGATAATTTATACACTCACGTGGTTTTCTCTGCCTCCATAACCCCCAAACGAAAATCTTGAAAACTATGCAGCAACAGAAAGATATTGCTAACATCCGAAATGCGCACACAATATATATATATATATATATATATTATGTATAATAATTTATAACACATTATAAATTTGTTAGCGTGTATACAATTCATTTATTACTAAAACAATGTAGAACGTAGAAACGAAAACAACATTTTTTGGATATATCTTGGAAAGAAAATATTGAGACGAAGTGTGAGAGACGAAGACAAAAAATACAGTGGAAGCCGTGACGAGTTTGTTGTTTGTACAATAACAACGATCGAGCCTGATAGATGAATAGTAACCAAAACGGCATCGTGTGGATAAGGCTTAAACAAAGGAAAGGACATTTGTAAATTGGGGAGATAAGGACTTAAAGGTGTCTCGTTCGTACAATGACAGTACTCGAACCGGTTACGGCTTCTCGAATTTAATATCTGCAAATTAATCAAACACATGCACATGCACATGCAAGCCGTATATTTTTTTCTTGGATTTTTTTGATGTGGTGCGTATTCCGTCTTATTCTTCGAATCCATTTCACCGCATATCTACTTATAGTTTTCCTTTTTTTTTTAATAATCACGGCAAGTTTATCTCTTTGAAATGTAAATGAAATATAGATGACAAAAATATCAAAAAAAAAACGACAGTTAAAAAGAAACTAAATAGCTTATAGTTATATTAGTGTCTTTTTCTTTGTAAATACTACCTTAGCACAATTCAACTATCTACATGTTAGAAGGTACTGTTTTGTTACAAATGTTATATGGTATGAAATTATACGGATGAAATAAAATGACTGCGTATGCATCCGTATAGACAAATATTGTTTATATCTACTTTTGCTAAATTTTCTTTGATCTTGCATAAAAATATCCGTATAACATCCATGCAAAACGCACGTATATGTCTAAATGCTATATGATGACAAGTTGTCCAGTTAGTATATAGGTATATTCCACGTATTTTAGTGGTAACTAAGTAGGTATATTCCACGTATTTTAAAAATGCATTGAAACGGGGGGATGACGGAATGAGGTTAAGTCCTAACGAACTGCGAAACCTCATCTTTAGAATGAAACCAAACTCACATGTTCCATCAACGAGATTTGTCACATGAAACCAGAAACTTAAATTGTTTTGCTTTCAATTTTTGTAGAAACTACACTAATGTTGATGGGTCCCTTAACGGCGGAATAGTTGGTAATAGACACAGACTACATAAAGGACCATCATGTTTATTTTTCAAGCGAATTTACAAGACACTACTACCGTTTAATCAATTTTTCAGCCAAATGTCCTATATTTGCTGTCTGATCTTTTCAATAGTTATGTAAACAAGAATTTATCTGCTCGAAAAAATATAAGTTTCTGCCTAACCGAACGATTCTCCTATATTATCAACCACCACCCTATAACTACATACAAATATCCTTTTCTTAATTATAAAAGTAGGTACACACATCATTCGAATCCAATTTTTTGAAAAAACTATATGAACTTCATTTGTTTGTGGGAAAGTAGACACGAGATTGATATGTGGAAATATCTTTTTTTCTGAACTATATCCGGAGAGAGCAGAGTAGGGGTGGACGTTCGGTTTTTCGGTTTGGTTTTTTTGGTTTACGGTTTTTTTGGTTTTATAAAAATGGAACCATAAGGAACCCATATGCAATTCGGTTTGGTTACGGTTCGGTTGTTTCGGTTTACGGTTTTTTCGGTTTTACCAAAAATGTAACCATATAAAAACCATATGTATCACGGTTTGGTTCGGTTTCGGTTTGGTTCCGGTTTTTAACGGTTATGCCATGTTTTAAAAAATTAGATAGTTGATATATAACTAAAAAATAAGCATAAAAATACAACTTAAACATAATTCAAAAAATAGAATCAAAATTTAGTTTTGTAAACCCAAGTTCTTAAATAAAATTTAGACTTTAAAAAGTAAATCCTATTGGAAAAAAAAACCTGCAAAAGAAAACCCAGAAAAAAAAAACCAGAAAAAACTTGCAGTATCTTGTCTACGACTCAATTCTTCATCACTCATCACCCACGGTTATTGGCTTCTTCATGCTGCTTATGAATCTCTGAAAAACAAAACAGAAAATAAATTTACATTGACATCTACAAATATTTATGTAAGATCTAAATCATGAACACATACCTTCGTGTAAAGAATCCATAAATTCAGTTTCTTCTAGCATTTTATGAATGTCAACACACGCATCAGAAGAATAAGATGATGTTTTTAGCCAATTTTGCAATAAAATTAGCGTTTCAACCATAAACGGAGTTATTGTACTCCTATATGGGTCTAAGATGCGATCTCCGGTGCTAAAAACAGATTCCGATGAAACATTAGAAACAGGAAATGCAAGCACATCCCTCGCCACTTCTGCTAATGTCGGGAACTTAATGCTATTACTCTTCCACCATGATAGTATATCAAAGGGTAGCCCAAGAAGGTTAGCTTTCACTGTTTCAACATTTTCCATCATATATATGTTCAACTCATTGGCTACTACTTCATCATTTTTCTTCTGTGACTGCATCAGACTATAGCGAGTAAACATTGTCGAACAAGACTTACGACTATTCTCACAAGAACCCATTGGCTCGACCACACTTCTATCTTGTGACACACTTGAAGATTCATCCATTTTCTTAGTACGGAAGCTACTATAGGTATCAAACAACTTGCCTAACAAATCTGTGACTTTTTTTTTAAACCTTTCTGCAATTGTAGTTCCTTTTCCATACTTATCCTCAAAACAAATTGTCACAAATTCCATTTTGCAGCGTGGATCTAGAACACTCGCAATAATCAACATTTTGTTTATCTTCTCAAGACCATCCCAATACTTATCAAACTTCTCTTTCATAGGAGCTACCATGGTCCTCACATGTCCATCTTCACTGTTTTCCATAGTCGTTAAGTTTGCCTCAATAGTGCAGATCTCATCATAACATGTATTAGACGTCACCTTTGAATAGGCAGAAAATACCAAAGTTGATTGGTAGAAACCCTCCAAGAAACCTACCAATCGAGTAACATCATCCCAATCTACAGATGTCGGCGGTCCTTGTGTTTTCACTCCATTATCTTCTTCTTGGAAATAAGCATCATAAGGTCGATCTTCAAATCCCAGCTTATCAAAGGTAGATCGATACTTGAGAGCGCTATCCAACATTAGATATGTAGAGTTCCACCTTGTTGTACAATCCAGAGGCAAACTACCTCTACTAACTTTCTTGTCTAAGCCCAAACGCATATGAAATGACTGAAATCGTTTATCAGAAGATCTCACATACTTCACTGCATTCCTGATTGCTACGACACTCTTATTTATTCTAGTCAACCCATCTCTCACAATCAAATTCAATATATGAGCAGCACACCTTACATGCATAAAGTCTCCTCCGAGTACTAATGATTCATCTCCTGAAAAGTTAACGTTTTCCTTTAAATGCTTAATACCAGAATCATTTGCAGAAGCGTTATCAACTGTGACTGTAAATATTTTCTGAATACCCCACTCATCCAAACAACTCACTAATTGATTCCCAATTGTCTCTCCTCTATGATTCGAGATAGGCTTAAAACTGATGACCTTTCTATGCAAAAACCAATTCACATCAATGAAATGAGCAGTAACCACCATATAGCTGACACTAGTAGTTGGAGCTGCCATATATTTGTAGCTAGACAAACTCTCTGCTTATACTCACTGAAAAAGCTCATTAACATAGCTTTTTTTTGGTAGTACAGCTCGACAATATCTCTAATTATTGATCTTCGAGAAGGAATATTAAACTGAGGTATAGCTGCATTGCAAAAGTTCCTAAACCCAACCTTTTCAACAAAATTAAATGGCAGCTCATCCAACACAATCATTTTCGCTACTGCACTCCTACAAGCAATTGGACAATATTTCACAGCAGCTAAACCACCTGATTCATTTTCAGCTAAGTGTTTTTGATTTTCAGCTTGAAGAAAATTTTTGTATGCCTTACAAATATTGCAGTGGCTACGCATTGTACTAGTCCCACTAGAAGCTTTCTACTTAAACATAACACTACAAAAGTTACACTTACAACCATCGGGGGGGGGCCTTTGTAAAGCAGCTCCAAACATCTGAACGGTGACCACTTTGTTTTTTTACCGCTGGTGAAGGATCATCATTATCGGTTGCTTTCCTTTTTTCAGTGGGATTAGGATCTTGACTTGAATCTGCCTTCTACGATTTTTTTTTTATAATTGATGATCAGTTGAAAAGTTTATTAATAACATAAAAAAACAGAGAGAACAAAAAAAAACCTTTGGTAATTTGAGTTGCAGAACTTGTAGAGGAGGGAGATGCACGAACTACGTAGGGGAACAAAGACGATGGCCACAAGTAATTATGAATATATATATATATATATATAGGTTAGGGAGTAGAGACCTAGGATTAGAGTTTTGTAATTCTATAGATTACTAAGAGATCAATAACTATAAGTCCAATAAAGAAAAAAAAAATATTGATATTGTTATATAATATAAAATTATAAGTTGGAGAAACTAATTATATCTAATTTATCCTATTTTTAAAAAAAACCAAAAAAACCATTCGGTTTTACGGTTTTACGGTTTTTAACCATACCAAACCTAAACCAAATGCTTAACTAAAATAAAAACCAAACGGAATTTTAGACTTAACCATAACCAAACCAAACTTATTACTTCGGCTCGGTTTTTCGGTTTTCGGTTTTTTTGCCCACCCCTTCAGCTGAGAGTTTTTGTGAACTAAACAGTTGTTAAACTATGAGTTTTATAAATAGATAGATGAATCTAAGCACAAATCCGTTGTAGTCTAGCTTGTCAGGATACTCGGCTCTCACCCGAGAGACCCGGGTTCGAGTCCCGGCAACGGAGTTATTTTTTTGTTTTCATTTTAATAGGTATAAAAGCCCACGTAAAGTTATAACTCGGCCCACAGAAAAGCCCAGCCATATAAAGGAAAGGGAATAAATATATATATATATATATATTGATGTCTTAATTACTCGCCGGGCAGGATTATTTCTCGGCCAAGTTTTCTAGCTCAGGTTCGTCGTCTCCATCCTCCTAATCTTAAATCATGTTTAGGAATTTTTTTTCAGTTTTACCCTTTAATTTTTGTTTATTGCTATGGAGATTTCGTGAGATTTGATTTCAAGTAGTTATAGTTTTGTGGTGGTTCATAATCTGTGGTTGAGTATTGTTGTTAGGTTAAGAATTCGATTTTTGTGAGATCTGTTTAGGTTGTACAGGACGGTGTGATAATGTTGAATCCGGTTTATAGAATTCGAAAAAGCTTTGATTTTTGTGATACCCTTTTGAGTTTATGAGGCTGTGGAAAGAGGGTTGGGACGATGATGCAAAGAAATTGGTGTTGCGGAGTTCTGGATGCTCTCAGATCAGATCTGTTTTGTGGGTTTCTTGATAAATTCGTTGGGAGAGTTGTGTTGAAGAACTTGATGTATTGTTGAGGAGAGTGTGAAGGAGGGTAATGTTGGTGTGTGGTTGAATGTTGTTGTTGGCAGGTGTTTGATGTAAAAGTTGTTGTGGTTTGGTGGAAGGGAATGAGTTCAATGAGCAGAAGCAGGAGTCGAAGTCGGAGTCGTGATCGGTTTCGTAGTCGGAGTCCTAGAGACAGGAGAATGAGACCTGAGCGAATTTCTTACCGTGATGCTCCTTCTAGAAGGGAGCCACGTCGTGCTTTCAGGTCCTTTTTTTTTGTCTTTCATGTCTTGGCCCTTTCTTCACTAGCAACAGTTGCTTCTCTTTTCACTCTCGACCCCAAAACCATAGTAACTGTTATACTTCTCTTCTCTATTAACTTTCTCATACTAACTATCGACATAGAGGTTAAGCAGAGCTGGCAATTTCAACCACAATCCTATGCTTTTAGAATTGCTAATTCAGTTGACTTGCTGAACAACTTCTCTAATCTCAAGCTTTATTCTCTCTTCTACTCTTTACCAAGATGGTGTGTGATTAGGGCGGAACCAGGGTTAAGTGAAGGCTTTTCTTTCAATGTTTATCTCCAAGTGTTTCTTTGATTGAATTGATAGTCAGTGTTAGATTGGTTTTAGTTCAACTGTTTGCTTGCATACATACTTTTGGGTGGAATTATATTCGATTCAATGCGGTGACATGATTGTCACAATTTCTTGATCTTGTTGGAATCATTTGTTCAGCCAAGGGAATCTCTGCAACAACTGCAAGCGTCCTGGTCACTTTGCAAGAGACTGTTCTAATGTTTCCGTCTGTAACAACTGTGGCCTTCCAGGGTATATATGTCTTCCCAAATTTTAATTACTGAATTTTTTCTGTTTATACGCATTCCCATTATGGTTCCTTGAACTCTCTCTGCAGGCACATTGCAGCAGAATGCACAGCAGAATCACGGTGTTGGAACTGTAGAGAACCGGGCCATGTAGCCTCAAACTGTTCAAACGAAGGAATCTGCCACTCGTGTGGCAAAGCTGGACATCGAGTGAGAGACTGCACTAACCCGGATTCTCGTCCAGGAGACTTGAGGCTCTGCAACAACTGCTTCAAACCGGGGCATCTCGCTGCTGACTGCACAAACGACAAGGCGTGCAAGAACTGCAGGACTTCAGGTCACATAGCTCGTGACTGTCGGAACGAACCGGTTTGCAACATCTGCAGCATCTCTGGCCATGTTGCTAGACAATGCCCGAAAGGGGACAGCAGTTACTCTGACAGAGGAAGCAGGGTTCGAGGCAATGGTATGCAAAGAGATGGTTTGAGCAGAATGGGCAGAGACAGAGACGGTGTTGGCTCAATGATAACATGTCGCAATTGTGGTGGCCGGGGACACATGGCGTACGAGTGCCCGTCTGCTCGAGTCGCTGACCGTGGATTCCGCCGGTTCTGAGGTTCTAAAAATCTACCAGTTGAAGTTCCATTCTTCTTTACCTTCTAGCCTTTTTTACCTTCTGGTTGTGGCGCTACAATGTTGTTTTCTCATGGTTTTTGTCTATTGGAGTGAATCAAGACTGGTTTTCGTTTGTTTTTTTGGGGAAATTGAGACATTGTTTGTGTTGTGTATGAATTATTGAATAGATTAGTGTGATGCAGAGTTCTGAAGTTTCAGAATCCAAAATTTACTTTTTTTGTTTTTTTTTGTCAAAAATCCAAAATTTACTAGAAATCAAACTTAAATGTTTTGTTTCCTCCCAATCTTGAATAAGTTAAGATGTGTTGTAGCTTTACATTTAAGCTACTGTGCATGGAAGTATATGTCTTTTGTTTTGTAAGCGATTAATTCAGTCAAACTCCTAGGCGATCTCGAAACAGACTTTTAGTAATAGACTTGTAGATTACACAAAATTCGAAAAAGATTAAAAAATGATACTATTAAACAATGGACGTGCTAGTGGGAGAGAAGACTAGATACACTAAAACCTCTATGAATTAATAATGTTGGGACTAAGACATTTTATTAATTTATAGTGATATTAATTTATCTATAAATTAATAATTATTATTTTATAGTGTAAATTAATAATTATTAATTTATAGATATATTTTTAATTGTTTATTTTTTAAAAAATTATGAATTGGAACAACTATAGCAAAATAAGATTAAACTTTCGAATGTTATAAATTTTATGGTTTAGGAATTGAACTTGTAATATTTAAAAAGCACTATTTACAATAAATTACAAATATTATAGACAAATTGACTTATACACATGAGAGACATAAATTCAAATCTATGAATAATAATATCAATTCTCCTATTTTAATAATCTGTCAAATTATCAAATTGTAAATGATGCATATCTAAAAATTAAAACTTTAAATTTAATTATTTGTATGACATGTTATAAAATATTTTAGAAATATCATTATAGGTTGAAAATACAACATTACAATTGTTCTATAGAATTGAGCTTTAGGAGAAACATACACTATTATATCAGTATATATATATATAAATTTACATAATTATTAATTTATGATATTATTGGGACCATATTTTATAAGGAGATTTTGAAAAAAATTATTATCTTATTATCTTATCGAATATTGTTAATTTTTACACTGACCCGACTTGGAACCAGTAAAATTTATTAATTTATAGTGTTTATTAATTTATAGAGTATTAATTTATAGAGATTTTACTGTAGATAGATGGTCCTCGTCATCTATCTACAAGTAGATGAAATTGGCTAACGTAAAAGGAACACATAAACAACCGTACCAAATACTCTATAAATACCAACTTGCAAAAATGTTAATTTTTAAAAGAAAAATGGCATGCGAGTTTTTTTTTTTTTTTTTTTTCTGGCATGCGAGGTTTGTTGTATGTTTATACGAGTTAAAGATGTAGAGAGGCCATGAGTACACTAGTTTATAATTGGAATGAATTGTTTTACACTCTTTCCATTCGTTGTATTTTATATGCTCTTATACAACGAAATTGTTAGTGACATCATTGCGCAAGTTTTCTTTTGTAATTATAAGATAAAGAAAAGATGTACATTGAAGGAGAAGACTTACGGTGTTGATTGGTGGTGGACTAGCCTACTACCACGGTACCACCCCACTAGTAGTGTTACCTAAGGGATCTCTTTTTTTTTTTTTTTGGTTTCTTACCTTATATCTCATCTAATATTTTTTATTAACCACTAATATTCTTACCAACAATATTATAACATTGGTTAAACTATACAGAGATAAGTAACCTATTCATATGACAACTTACAAATACAATCTTAATTATATAAATTAAGAAAAAAATAAATAAATTAGAAATGTGATATATCTCGTTTTTATTAGAAACCTTTTGGTGTTTTACAGAACCATGCTAATATACTAGAAGTCAATACTCAATATGCGTTTGTAAAAGACACTTACCATATAAAATTGTAAATAATAGAAATCAAAACATATATATTTTGAAATAACATGCTTTATCTTTGGATTAGAATTCTTCTATTCTACATTTTCAAAACCTTTCAAATCTATTTAAAATATAATATGGATTTAAAAATCCAAAAACAAATCATTAAATGAATAACATGGAATTTTAACAAATATTTGTAAATCATATAACCAATAGCACATAATTTTGATAAATATTTTAAAATTAACGATTAAATAATATATTATTTTTGTTTGGATTTGCAAATCCCTTAAAATCATAAAACTAATAACCAATAACACATAATAACGTCTTTTTTTGTTTGATAAAGAAAAGGCACATGATAAGTTGACCAACAAAAAAAACATAATTATGATCGTCTTCTCTTCTTGATTTTTAAGACACAAACACTATTTATTCTTGGTAGGACCAAACCTAACGTTTTTTTCTGGTTAGAAAGGACCAAACCTATCTGTCAATATAAGACTTTTCAATTTATGTAAAGGGACAGAAAACCAAAACAAAAGCACTATAAATAGAGGGCCAAAACGAAGCTATCGTATCAAATCAAACAAAAACAAGTCTAGTTACAAACTTTGTGAAGAATCAAGAAAAATGAAGACAACTTCTTCATTGGTGGTTATCTACCTCATCGTAGTGATCTTGCAAACTAACCTACTAGTGAGTGGGCATGTCCGTTCCACTGATCAAGACACGCTAAAAAACAACAACAATAATGATACAAACAGCACAACCACCGAAGTAGTTATCAAGGACAAGAAAAGAAGTTACAATGGAGGAAGCGGAAGCTATAGATGGGGATGGGGTGGAGGCGGCGGAGGAGGAGGGGGAGGAGGAGGCGGAGGCGGTGGAGGAGGGGGTGGTGGTGGCGGCAGAGGATGGGGATGGGGAGGAGGAGGAGGCGGAGGAGGATGGTACAAATGGGGCTGTGGCGGCGGAGGAAGAGGAAAAGGAAGAGAAGGAAGAGGAGAGTTTGTGAAAAGAGAATATGCAGAGTGCAAAGGAAGAGGAAAATGTAGAGGAAAGATATTGGCATGTCCTCTGCATTGTGGAGGCTTTTGTTTTTACGATTGTCTCTTTCTCTGCAAACCTCATTGCCGTCGCTAGAGAGATAATATATCTTTTCGTCAATTCCATCATCATACATTCTCTCTTTTTTTTTCCTGGTTTGGGTATTTTGGTTTGTTTGGTTTGTTTCATAAGGTTTTCTTTCTTACAAATATTTTGGGGCTTCTCGAGTGATGACAAAAGGATAGCCATTATATTAGGATCCTGGTTCATCTAGTGTTGGGTTTTTTTTGGGTTCTATAATGAACTAAAAGTTCATAAAGGAATTCCCATATGAGATTTTTCTTTTGCCATTTAATTTCGAGTGTAAAAGATTTTTGTCTTTGGTGCTTTCTATGATGAACATCTTTTGAAAAAAGTACGAGCGCAGTCTTGAGTACATTAACTTGTAATTGTTAGCAGTAACTATAGTTTAAAACTTTTTAAAACATTGTAATCAATTAACCTCTAGTATTGAGTACGACAATTACCAATGTACAATCTCTTGATTATCTTTTTGATTATCTTTTGACTAGTGAGTATATATGTTTTCCTTGTTTCTTGAAATCTTCTTGATTTATCCTAATCATTGGGTTGCAATATGAAAGTGGAAAGGATTTCGAGAACATATCCAAATATGAGACCGTAGAAAAGAGCCTTCGAAAAAGTTAGAACGAAATCTTTGTCGGGAGCATTCATGACTCAACTTTAATCATTCCTCTTTTTTAAGCATAATTTCTGGCTGCCGGTATATATAATCAAAAGTTTTCACGATAGTGCCTTTGCCGCACAACAATGAGAAGCACTAAAAATACATCAAATATCAAGTTATCAACCATATATATATGTAAAGCGGATGGTTGACATTTTTGAAATCCAACATCGGCCTATATTATTAGTTAGGCCCATTTGACAAAGCGAAGGTGACGTCCCTTTAGTTTTTTCTTTCACCTCTTTTTTTCATCTTTCTTGGTAACTACAGTATATTTTTATTTGTTATAAACCAATAATTACAGTTTGCTAATTAAAACGAGTAGACGACGTGTCGGTACTATTGTTTCGGCTGCCAAGATGATGTGTCCTTCCTTAGTCACTTGGTTAGTCATCAGAGCTCTGGAGGAGGCATATTCACTCGGAAACAAAAATATGCCGATGGTGATGTGCACGTTATTGCGAATTTGTCTCCATTACATATGCTATTTTCTTACCTTTATTTTCCACATTAAATAATTCCAACCAAATCCAAGAACCATCCTTTCCCCATATGGGATATGGGGACTGAAGAGGCAGAAGATGAAAAAGACTGTCGTCACATACTAAAAATACTCCACTAGATCTCATTCATCGAATTTAGTGCTTACTTTACATTTGACTTTACTTTTTTTATGCCTTGAGAATAATGTAGATGAAAATTGAAAATAACTAAAGCTACAATTTTTGGAATATCAACAAAAACAAGTCATGGGCTTCCTTTTTGTACATGAAAATTTGCTCTAGAGGAGGATAAGTAAGAACATTTGCATAAACGAAAAGAGAATATATATGATTATTACAATGTTTAAAACAGCATAATCTTTATCACACTCAAATTTACAAAAGACATAACAAACAAAAAAAGAGAGGCTAATTCTATCAAGATCGAAGTTGAGAGAAATCAAGGAGCAACAAACAAACAAACAAACAAACAAACCAAAAAACAGCCCATGTAGGGAGATAGCAAATTACCAGAACGATCTAGATTTTTTATTAGAAGAAAGAGGAGAAGGATGAGCAAAAGTAGTAGTAGTAGTAGTAGGAGTAGGAGTGATCTGTGGGACAGTGAAGCCACCATCATCATACCACCTCTTGTTGTTCTGTCCTTGTTGTTTCATGTTTTGTATTGGAGCATAAGACTGTACTTCTGGTGATGTTCCTTTGTTGTACATCCCAAACTGTATATTGTTGTTGTCTTGAGAAAAGTAGTGATCATTTGGGTATGAAGAAGGAAGAGTTTGTGGAATCTGAGGGACCCAAATCCCTAAACTCTTAGATGGAAGTGACACTGTATTGTTGTTGTTTTTCTTGGTGCTGTCATCTTCTGCTTCCACATATGGTAACACTCCATCATCATCACCACTCTGCAATCACACAAAAAAAGATATAACCCACCAGAAAAGAATTGACAAACTCTATTTTCACAACTTTATACATATACCCAAATTAGGCAAACACACATCTCTCTACATCTATAAAGTTCTTGTTACTTATCTTTATGTCTCAATTAGATCTGAACTGATGTGATGTTATATCACGTAAACATAAGTTTCAATCTCCTAAGGATCTTTAATTCTTTATTGATCAGAGACAAACCTTGGAGAACCCAAAAGGAGGAAGAGAGGAATCAAGAAAGTCCTCAACGTGCCAACCAGGTAAAGTATCGATCAAATACTCTGAGATAGTGCTAGTGGAACCCCACTGATTGATCGTGGCATCGCCAGGTTGGATCTTGGAGTTGTTGTTGTTGTTGTTGGTCTGAGGAGGAGGTGAGAGAGGTTTCTTGAGAGGAGGAGGATTAGAGATTGATGATCCAGGAACAGAGCAATCTTGGCTGTTTGAAGAAGTAGAAGATTCTGATGAAGTGGGTTTGTAAACAGAAGATGTAGCGGAGAGCTTAACCCCTGTAAGAAGAAACCTATCGTGTTTCTTCGTGTGTTCGTTCGCGGCGTGGATCGATGAATCACAATCTTTGCATAGAATAGCTCTATCTTGTTGACAAAATAACAGAGCTTTTTTATCCTACAATATCAAAAAAAAAAAAAAACTCAGATCAATGGAAAATTTAGAGACAAAACCCATGTCCGGAGTTAGAAAAAGACCTGACAGATGTCGCAGAGAGGAGATGTGTTGTTTGAGGAAGAAGGATAAAGGAGAGAGAAACGGAGATGTTTTGAGGCGAGTTTGTTAGCGTGGTGGACTCTGTGGTCACAGCCACCGCAGAGAGACGCTTCGTCGGCGGTGCAAAACACCGACGCTTCTTCTTTGTCGCAGACGTCGCACCTGATCTTCATCTATCGTCGATTTGATTAAGAGAGAGAGAGAGAGAGAGAAGTAGTTGAAAAGGATAGGAGAGAAGATGTGAGATTTTATGGAGTTTGTGTAATAAGGAAAGATAGAGAGAATATGTGAGTAAAATGGTTATGACTTATGAGGGTGCTTATGTAATCTCATCACGTTCTTTTCTTTTCTTTCTTTCTATTGTTTTCTCAATCATATATCTATTTCTCTCTCTCTTTTTTGTAGGATAGAAAAAACTATTTCTTGTTTTATATGAAAATGTCCATGAAGTGACCTTCAAAAACAAATAATATAACTATAACTTTGTTTAAATTATCTTTCTTTCCTTCATAAGAAGGTAATGCCCATGATAAATATAGTAGATTAACTATATTTATTCTAGTATAAATGAATATATTATGTATTGAAAAATTGAAATAAACTAGTAGAAGTGTATTATATTAACATTATATTAGAACTTTAATTTGTATCTCTTTTGTTTTTTTTTCTTTCAAAACGAAATGTAGTTTTCTAACTAGACAACATTTCTTGACATAAAAAAAAAACCAAGATCTAACACAATGTTGCTTTTAGGTCTCTTATACTGAATATTATTTATCGTAAAAGACGTATATATAAGACTTAAGTGACAATACATTTAAAATCTCATTTTGTTCTTTTATATTCTCTCCCTTTTAAAATATATAATATTTTGATTAAAGTACGCAGATTAAAAAGTCTTTATTTTTAACAAGTTCAACTAATCAAAAATAATACTGCATAATATAAAATACTAAATTAATCTAAAAGTTGCATAGAAACTTAAAAACATCTTATATTATAAAACAAAAAACTTCTCTCAAACATCTTATATTTTGAAACGAAGGGAGTATAATTCTTTTTTAACACGTTTATTAAGATGCATCGTCAATTTTGGATCAGATATGTTAGACAACCTTGTTTTTTAGCCGATTGATCTATTCAAATACCATCTATGTCAAAGTTGAAGCTTTAATTCACAAACTCAGAGGATTAATTTTAAACATAGGTATGAACATTCCAGCTAGATTTTATATAGTTGCATATATCATCTTGTTATATGTTCACAAGATTATTGAATTATCTTTTATAGAAGATTAAAGTGGAAAAAAGCAATTGAAGAACTTGGCATGGTGTGTGAAGCGCGGATATCAAACCAAGTTGACTTGTGGGGTCTTTCCTTAAGATAAATAATTAAACAAAGGAAAAATATGTCTTAATGATTTTTCCTTTTTTGACAACTTAGAAAATTCTAAGGTGAAAAAAAAAACATTAAACTTTGTATAAAATTAGATAAGGCCCGCGTAATAACGCAAATAAAAAATTTAAAAAATTATTAAGAATAATTAAGTAGTAATAGACATGTTTTTAGATTTTATCTTGTAATATTTTAATATTGAATATGAATTTCTCATATTTCATTTTAATACTCTCTCAGTTCTATTATATAAGTGTTTGAAGGTTTTTTGCATTATTTTATAATATTCTCAAATTTCTATGTACATTTTTATTAATATAACAATTTTTATTAATATTTTTTGGGAAAACGATCTATTTCCCACAAAAAGTATAACATCAAGCTAGATAGAGCTCAATCTTTAATCAATAATTAATTTAATTCGGTTTAAATTATGTTATATTTGTTTTATTATTTTATTTAGTTGTTTCAGTAAATAGTGAACCGAGCAAAACCGATGTTTGTGGATAATTAGGTGAAAACTATGTTTCAAAGGAGATATAGATCTGAACTATGGAGTCTGAGAGATATAAACTGAGAAATATTTTCTCGGAGATATATAGCACGTGATAATAGATTGAGCTCTATCTGGCTTGATATGATATTCTATTGGAGAAATATATCGTTTTCCGTATATTTTCTTATTGGTTGAAATTTTGTAAATGACAGAATATTTATTTTTTATTAATGTTTGTGTTTTTATCCAAAAAAACTTACAGGACATGGAGTACCATTTAAATGTCTATAACATCGTAATAAACCATATTTTAAGTTTAATTATACATTTCATCTTAATGCATAGAACTATATATTTTATTTCAAACACAATTAATAAATCATATCAAGTCTATATCTTAGTAACAATTGAAAATACAAATAAAAATTAATAAAATATAATTCGCAATAAAACTGAATCAACATATTTAAGATATATTTGTTATGTTGTTATCTCATAAGTACTAATATTAACTCATTTCATAATCAATTTTAAATAAGTGAAAGTTATAAAATAAAAACATATATAAAGATATATAGACATTACCATCAAATTAGTGAAGATTCATTCCTATAAATTATAATATATTTCGTATTATCTTATGATTTAACATATGCATTACAAAAATACATTCGTTCAAATTATAAAATTAAACATAAAAAATATGAATAATATTCTTGAATCAATTTTTAAAAAATGATACATATTAATATTTCAATTTTTTTAATCTAAAATAAATTTCATCATTAGACATTCAGTTTAGTAATCACATTTAAGTATCTATTTCATCGTAAAACCATAATTCACTTCTTCATGTATTAGAGTTAAAATTTTAATTAAAAAAACTAATATGAGCATCATATGAGATAATATGTATATTGGTTAGTTTTTTAAATTTAACAATAAACAATCAGTTAAAAAATTAGTTAACATCCACAAAAATTTTGGAAATTCAAAAATATCCTAAATCCTATTCTACTATATGTCGTAATTTCATAAGTAATACTTTTGTCAGTTTTCATCAATTAACCAAAAATTCATTCCTACAAACTCAGTTTTTCTATTTTTCTTTCAGGTTTCTCATATTACTAAATGCATTAAAATCTTTAAAATAAAACATATAAAACTATACTAATACACATCATGTATAGAATTTTTTTTAAGTTCATTACTCTTTCAAGGTTTTGTGTGCTTACTTACAATAAAAATTTATATTACAACGATAAATACAATTTATATTCGACTAAAATTATGTTAAATAAATTATGTTATTCTTTTTAACTTTGTTTTTTATTATTTATTGATTATTATACATGTTTAATTAATTTCTTTTTTGTTAACACATGTCAAATTTTATTGAGAACACACGTACAATATAATTATAAAGTATATTGAGTTTGTTAGTTTTCCTTTTTGATTAATTTTGTTAGTTTTTCTTTTTGATTTATAAAAATAATTTTTTTATATAATATAAACATGTAAAATTCTGTAAATAAAATTAGACATGCGTCATGATCTAATCAATATATTTGACACGTGTCACTATCTTGTTAATGAGTAACTTTGACATTTTTTGAATATAAACATATAAAATTCTGTAAATAGAATTAGACATGTGTCGATATCTAATCAATATATTTGACACGTGTCACGATCTTGTTAATGAGTAATTTTTTCATCAAAGTTTATATAATAAGATTTTTATCTATTTTTTCCATGTTTTCACCTTTTTATCATGAATACCAAAAGCATATTCAATCATAAAAACTAAGTTGTCCAATATTTCTAACTAATTTCGATTCTAAATTATATTGTTAATCCAAATAAATAGATAAGGAATGAGAACCAAATGTCATTTTATTCGGTTTAATAGTTCTTTTTTGTTTTTCTGGTTCAGATCGAAACTAATTGTTAGCTATGCATATTTTGATAATCGTAATGAGTTTAGATAAACCCAATTTTCGGTTCAGTTTCTTAAACCATCTATTTTTCCCAGTGTTCAAGAAAGCGCTAGGCGGTATCTGGGTGGTGACCCAACGCCTAGCGCCTAGAACGCTTAGTCGGGGCTTAGACGGTTTTAAGCGGTTTAGGCGTTTACAACATAAAACATTATATACATATAGTTATATCAAAATACATGTTATAAAAATACAAAATTATAAATTATAAACAAAAGTAAGAAAAATACATTTATTTTAGTTATATTAACAACATATAAATGTTTATAATTACGTATATAGATATAAAACATAATAATTTAAATATATGTAATTTAAAAATCAAAAATAAATATTAAAATAAAATTTATGTAATTTTAAGCGGTTTAGGTGGTCATCTAGGCGTTTGCTGAGCGCCTAACACCTAGACGGTGCCTAGGCGGCCGGCTAGACTGCTTTCACCTTAAAACCTAACAAAAATGTTTTTTTTTTTTGCTTTAGGTCGACAAGCTTTTTGAGTAAACTCAGCAGAAGATACTACCAGCTCAGGACAAATACAAGTCTATAAATGGGTAAAGACAAACTCTGAAGGGGTAGAACCAAACCTACGAAGGGGTGTAAAGAAATCCTGAGTTACTGACGTTGCCGACGAAATCCCACTATAGCTAGCGGTACTTAACCATTGTGAGATCTAGTGGAACTGTACCTTGTAATTACTAAATTACAGTCCTGAAAAAAGCAGCATATTAAAGAATAAAAGATTCGCCAATTAACTAAAGGCGTATGCGAAAGAAACTTTAAAACCCATATGGGGAAGCTTCAAGCTTGCCTAGTATCGTACTAATATTTATTTTTGGTGGAAAGTATTAAAGGTATAATACATTTATGATTTAAGAATCCATATTATCCCCCATCGCTCGTTTTAATTTATGTTTATAGGAGTCCACATAGAAATATCTTCTTCATGCCCTTCAATGTTTGAAACAAAATCATGTTTGAAACTGAATTTAACCACACACAAACACAAAAATATTAGAAACAGATATTTGTATTAATCTTTTCCTCGGTCCTAAGGTAATCTCCCTCCCCGACTAAATGACTCTTATAAAATCTTGATATCATATTAATAAAATATATAATTAAAAAATGTTATATTAATCAGTAGTTAAAAGAAAATATATAGATGTACATATAAACAAGTAAATCAGAAAATTAGAGTAACTTGTATGATATTGATATGATAGAGCGATATTTAATTTTGAGTCGAGATGTAGTGCAGCAATGTGAATTTTTGTGACAGCATTTTAAATTAATAAAAGTCACTAGTCATTACTTATTAGAGCATCTACAACAAGCTCTCAAACCCTTAAATATTAAGGGGATTTCAATTCCATCAACCCCTTAAACCTTCAAAATTTTCAAATTTGAGGGTACACTGTTGACATCTTCAAAATATTTTACATAATTCATTTTAGTCCTTATCACTTTTAAATTTTACATCTAATTCTATTAAATTCAATTGTTTGATATATATATATATATATATAGATATCTATATAAATTCAAATAAGTTAATTAAATTTGAAATTATTGATATATGAAAGATATACCATTTAGAAACAAATTTTATACAATAATAAAATTAAGCATAAATGTTTTAAAACTGACTAATTAATCATATATGGGAGCATTATGAAAATAATTATATTGAATAATGTTACATTTTTGTATGTAATTTTAGTTTAGGGAAAAAACCCGAAAAATACGCCATCTAATTTTGTTTTGGCCGTTTAATTCCTCTAGTTATTAAATTTCCCAAAAAATACCTGGTTTAATTTTCATTGTCTTTAAAAACCTTTATTTATTTAATAATGGTAGATCCATACTTACGACGGTTAACTCTAATGACATAAATGTTAACTAGGATTAAAATATAACCTCACATGGCTAATTAGAGGGAACTAAAGACACTGTTGCCCTCTTCTTCTTCCCCCAAATCGAGTTTTAGAACCCTAGAACCCTAAAAGCAATTTTTCTTCTCAAACTTCAAATCCCAAATTCCTTTGATTGCGATGATAGTTGCCGTCTGAGTAGTTGCGGTTCTGGTTGATTGTGTGGTGTGTTCGTTGCAAAAATCGACTGAGAGATGAGGTATGAAACCGTTGTTAATTTCAATTGTAATGTTTAGGGTTTTAGGGTTCAACTCGAAATCGATTTGGGGGAAGAAGAAGAGGGCAACAATGTCTTTAGTTCCCTCTAATTAACCACGTGGGGTTATATTTTAATCCTGATTAATATTTATGTCATTAGAGTTAATCGTCGTTATGTCGTAAGTATGGATTTACCGTTATTAAATAAATGAAGGTTTTTAAAGACAACGAAAATTAAACCAGATATTTTTTGGAAAATTTAATAACTAGAGAAATTAAACGGCCAAAAAAAAATTAGATGGCGTATTTTTCGGGTTTTTTCCCTTTTAGTTTATGCTTTTTTAAATTATATATTATTTGTATTATCATATAAGGTTTTGTATTTATTCATATATTAATTTTTTTAATTGTATTTTTTATATTTATATATGAAAGTTTTATCATTATAACTAATAGTTAGTAATATTGTGGACTACAATGTAAAATAGAAAAATTAAAGAAAAAGAATTTGAAGGTGTATCATTCGAGTAATTGACCTTTAAACCTTTATTTCGAAGGTGTGCTCTCTTTAAAACGAAAGTATTGTTCGAGATGACCTTAGTATTTAATAGTGAGCATATAATACAGCCAGTCAGCCACCATGTGAACAGCGTCTAACGCAAGATTACTTTAGTTGAATAGTTATAACCTAGTGATGTGAGCTAGGGAACAAATGGGTCCGTTCCTCAAAGTCTCATGTTTATTAAGCAAGTGGATAATCATGGCCAAAAGCATTTAAATATCATAAGCTCATGGCAAAAGAGAATTGGGTCCAAACCAATTATTTGCTTTATATATATATATATATATATATATATTAATTTTGGACTGGATGATGTTAATAAACCAAAAGAACTAGGTGATATTAGGTGTTTCCTGATGTCAAATATTCATTCATTGTTTCTCAAACATTGAGATAAGTTTCAACAGATTAGACTTTTCATATGCAGAATGAGTTAGAAGATGGAACAGAAGAGGGAACAACACGTGGCTAGTTTCGCCGTTGTGTCTCTCTCGTACGTTGTTCGGAGCTCCACACTTAAGATTTCGATTAGGCCACTTTAGTGGCTGGACACAAAGCAAGTGTTTTTAACATATGAGATGTCACGAGCAATCGAATTTTCATATGTCTCTCAATATCCGATTTCGAAATAAAATGAATATTGCTGATATATACAGTTAACACACTCTTTGTTTGTTTGTTTTTACTTTGGTCAAAAACTCAGAACTCTATATTTCGTTTTAAATATTTTTTGTCAAAATAATTTATAATATCACCCAATTGTTTTTTTTAATAATATTTCTATATTGGTCGAATAAAATAAGGGTATTAGTTGGAACTGAATGGGCAGAAGGTGGGGGGGGATGGACAATATCAAAACCTCTCGGATAACAGCGATTTATTTAGGTTCTCTAATAAGCGAATTTAATGATTTTCTTGGACCACCGTGGGAGTTTATATAAATTTAACGTATATGTATATACTCCAAGAACAATATTGTTGAAAACATTGAACAATAGCACTCTAATGTTATGTCAGTTAACCTAATAATATAAAATATGAAATCAAATAAATTTAAATTAACAACATTTTTCTTTAATTACTTATTTTAATAGTATAAAAAGAAATAAAAAAACGAACAGCACAAAACTAAAAGGAATAGTCTTAATACATTTTTCTGGGTGAACTTGTATTAATTTAAACTGAAACCATATTCTTATAGTGGTTGTGACACTAATAATTCAAAATAATATATATGTAATATATATATATATATATAATATCGTCTACAATATGTTCGAAAATATCTTTACTTCGTCATGGTACTAATATTACAAAATATCAAAATAGAGGGGGAATTTTGTATATTACATCAAAAACAAAAAAAACTGGCCTATATCAATCACCATCTCTCTCAAAAATTCAAAATCCACTTCACTGCCCATTCTTTTGCATCAAATTCACCTCAAAGATCACCTCAACGAATTGATTCAGATTTTGTTTTTCTCTATCTTTTTATTTTCACTGTTTATTGACTATTTATTTCACAATGACTGCTAATGTTAAGAAAATAACAACGAAAAAGAAACCAATATTTAAAATCACCCGATTTTGATTAGAGCAACCAAACTCACGTGGTAAAGTTTGGATTATCATACAAGCATTACACAATAATGGAGTATCAACAACATCCTATAAAGTAATATATGTATCCTCTCTCATTTGAGAAATCCGTTTAGATATTTTTTGACTGCTTTCTCATTCATCTCAAATATGAACGATATCTCTCGTATCTACAAGAAAAGAACAAAAAAAAACAGATTAAATTCGTTTTTTTTAATCATAACATTGAAACAGAAATGAACCAAAAAGAGAAAGAAAAAAAACTAATTTACCTGAATTAAGCAACTGTTCTTGAGAGCGACAATTTCTCCATGATTAATCTCGTGATCATTTATCCATATCGAAAATTTTCCAAGATTCTTGATTTCAAAACATCCGTTTTGCTTCAACATGATCAGAGCCTGGTTGCATTGAAATCCAACCAATGAAAACTCACACATTATAAAACAAAATGTATAAATTATTAATCTAAAAGTTAATATATGATGATTGACGTTATCATCACCTGTCGTCGAGAGAATTTTGTTTTAGACCCTGAACTTCCTAAGTCGATATCCACTGGATATTCGCCTGTCACTCTTCCAAGTAACACCTGAAATATTGAAATACGTTTTAGCTTCATTTTAAATTGATTCTATTTATGCATCTCAAAAAGATTGAATTACCTCTGGTTTGTTAATGTAATGCTTAGTGCTTCCATATAGAAGAGCAAAAGCTCCATGAGCAGAAATGTCACGGCTCACGAAAGATTCAGCACTCTGCTCTAGTCTCATTATCATTCGCGCCATGTCCTCGTTTCGATATCTCGTAGCTACATGCACACAATCAACAGTAGTATAACAATAAATAATAAGAATCAAACAGAAGTATGCTAGATACGCACAATCCTTAGTAGTATAGCAACAAATGACAAGAATAAAAAAAATATATAGTTGAGAGCCAGCTTATTTACCTTCCAACTCGTACCGGTCTTGACCAATCGGTTCAAGGTCCATGTCAAAAATCTGATTAGTTCAAAAAGAAAACACAATTTCAGTAAATTTAACCATTAAAATACAATAACTCACTACTGTGACTTAGCTTGTAGGAGTTTGTTTATATACCATAGCTTCAACATCTGAAAAAGAAGGCAAATCTTCATCACTCTCAACTTCATTATATTTCTCCTCTGAAGCGTTTATATCAATCTTTGCACTCAATGTCTGGTCACAGATTTCAGTATCTGGAGAGTTTTGTAGAGATGATGAAGTTATAGCAGAAACAGTAGATTTCTCTTTCTCGGAAGAGCTACCACTGGATGCAGAAGAACAACTAGCTTGTGTTGTGACAGCACAATCTCCTAAACCATAACTGTCGACACTGTTATTACCCTTTGCTTGTGATGATGTTGAAGGCAGAGATGGTTTTATATGCTTCCTCAATGATGATGATGATGAAGGATTACTCGAGTTTCGAGCTTTACAATTGTTCAGTTTCAGGTTGATATCATCGTTATCTGGAATCTCATCGGACTCGCGGTTTAGAACACATATGATAACACCGTTAATTATTTCTGGATGTGGATCCAATTCACACAATGGCACAACCATACGACAAGCTTCCTCTCCTATGTCTGGCAAGCCTTGATAAGACTGTAGAGGATTCCAAATCTCTGCTTCATCAGGGCTTACTTGCTCATGTGATTGTGATATAATCTCATTGAAAGATGTATTAGGTTGTTGAAACAGAGGATCTTGAAACACTTCTTGAAGCATAACATGGTCTATTGTTGTTGCTAATACGGTAACATCACAATCTTGAATCTGTTCATTGTTGATGTTTAACATCTGATCCACCATTCGAACATCATCATCATTACCAAACATTGTTGTCTGATAATTAACATCTTGTTGATCATCATGAGAGGATAACATAATGTCTGGGAAAGCTTTCTGAAAATTTTCAATGTCCTCAAACTTGAAAGTAAAGTCATCATATTCTTCAAACATACCCCCATCATCCACATAATGATGTTCATCAATGACATTGTTATTGACCTTAAGAGACTCCTGCAACTCCAAACGCCTCTTCTTTTGGGCAGTGTAGTACTGAGTTCTGACTGGTATTGAGTGATAATAGTGACCTTGTGGATTGAATTGAGCTCCGTATTGAAGCTCAAATCCGACAGATGAAGAAAGAGATGTAACCTTAGGGTTGTAAAGAAGACAATGCCATCGATCTTTAAGTTCCGAAAGTGTAAACTTCCGAGAGAATCTCACTGCTCCTTTAGCCAACGTCTCTAGAGAAGTTCCATCCTATTATACAAGAAATAAAAACTCCACAAAACATTATAAATTTTTTTAAATATCGACTATATGAATCCAAATTATATAGATACAATCAAGTTTTGATAAGAAATAGTTTTTTTTTTAAACTTGGGACACAAGTTTCCCAATTTTTAAACAGAGAAGAGCCTTTGACGCTTAGGAAATCTAGGGTTCAGTACCAGATTCAGTAACATCATATACTCGCACGAGAGAGAAAAAAAAAAAAAAAAAAAAAAGATAGAAAAATCCAGAAATCGAAAGAGGTTTATGAAATTATAAATCAAAATTAGAGTTTCGTGAAGAAAAAAAAACCTCGAGTGACTTTATGAGAACATAATCATCTTCAGGTAACCATTGAAACACCATCGGAGAAGCAAAAAACTACAGAAGCTTTTCTATTGAATCGAGGAAATAGAAAAGGGAAGCGAAGAATCAGCCACAAAATCTTATTTCTCTAAAATTACAATATGTTTTAGCTAATTAAGTATATCCTAGTCTTCTCGTATTATTATGGTTTCTTATAAATGGGCTTTAAGCTGGCCCATGAGTATATTACACCAAGTCGGTCACTAAAGCCTAAAATATACAATATTAAATTACTAGCATTGATGTACGAATAAATTTCTACAATTTACCAACTCACTTCTTATGAAACTAGAGTATAGTGCTAAAGATTCGTGAATAGTCTAGAAACAATAGTCTATAAAAAAGCTATCTTAGTAGTAAATTCTATAAAATAAACGTATTTATACATGTGACGTTGTGAGCTATATAATATACACACAGAATAAGGCTTGTGAAGAAAAATGGTGGTGGTCACGTGACAATGAGTCTGTGTAAGCTTCGTGGAGACCACAACGCTGTCTTTTCTTCGGCCGGTCTTCTCCTTAAAAGGCATATATAGGCCTATTATATTATACGTTTTCTTTCTTAGATATATAGTAAAGAATGAGATGCTTAATTATATATATTGTAACATTAGTAATTTATATATACACATTGATGCACATATATATAGCTAGAGCTTATTGTGAAGCATGTGCATGGAAGTGAAGACGGGCCCCACGGGCGTTATGAGGCCCATAAAGCTAATGGAGGGGGACCACGTGGCAAAGGGCTACTGCCTACAAGTGGAGGGATCCTAAGAAAGTTTAAGTACGTATAAGTTTGATCTCGTGATCGTACGTACTGTTTCTACTATTGGCATGCAGTGTTCGTCGCCTAGGGCTTCAGAATTAGACTCCCTTATTATACTTAACTTGTCATGTATCCCATTCCCACCACAGTTACAATCACATCACCTCACTTTGTTTTTTTATACATACGATCGTATGAAGTGGGTGAATGCACGCGAATTTCAATACGTGATGTGTTCGTAGTAGTAGGATAGTAGAGCGGCCATTGTAAAAACCAGAAATTGGGAAAATCAAAGTATTGATTGCATGTATTTCGTAGAATGCGTTTATATTATACAGGATAAAGTTTATGCTCAACGCAACGCAGTAAATCGAATATCTTAGCTTTAGGAAGACGCTTTGCGTCACTTCCTTCCTTTTTCTTCAACAAGACAAAACCCGTTTCTCGCGGAAAGAGCATATTTATATAACTTAACTTTAAGCAAAAATGATGGTCACAATGACATAATGGAGAAAATTTTATTATTTCGTCTAGTGATAATCTTTGTGGTAAAAAATGCTGAAGAAGCACAACCATAAACCATGTTAATTAATTTTTCAGTGTTTTTTCAAACATTGATTTGTGAGACATTACGAATTTTCCATTTATATAAATATATATTTGTGCGAGTTAAATTAATGTAAAAGAACTTTAATACATCGCATATATATTTAGATTAGGTCGAGTTTATGATTAATAGTGCTATCAGTATCAAATGTGATTCAGTTTAATTTTCAGTTGTAGATGCTAAATTTTTGCTAACGTTGTGAAGTTCTAACAATCCGACTAGACCCAAACTATTCTTTTTTTTTGGAAAATTTTCTCTTTTGTTAATTTCGTATCAAAAGAGACAAAATTATAAATCTTTAAATATTTATTGTGAATTGACAAGTAAAAATGAATGTATCTCACATGAAAAGTGTATTGTTGTAGATTTTGTGTGAATATATTGATCTTTGTTTGTATCTCACCTTAAAAGTGAATTGTTATAGATTTTGTGAGAATTTAATTTTCTTACTTTATTTTTTATAGTATCATTTTCTAAAGATATGATATTCAAATCCGAGCATTTGGATTTTTAAAACTTTTCAACCAAGCGTATAGATAATAGATATAATCATCGAGAAGATTGTCGGGAAAATACTGTTAGTGAGATTGTGAGAAGAATGATTGACTAGCATATATATAAAGAGAGGGGAGCGAGAGAGATAGATGAAGCGAGAAGAAAGGTGAGCACAAGGCTCGAGATTGAAAGACAACAACAGCATAATAATAATTGGACTATTGGAGCTAATCCTTATTCTTGATTTTTCCCTACAATGACCTTTGCTCCTTCACTCTCTGTCTGACTTGTGGGGAGGTGGCAAAATCTTAATATAAAAAAATAAATAATTAGAACATGCTTTTTTTTGTAAGGTTGATGAACTTATATAACATCTTAAAACACTTCCGGAAAATAGAGAGAAAATATCTTAGATCACCTCTGATAACCATTCAAATGCACACAATCTTATATTATATAGTAGTAGTTTTCCTCACTAAGATTTACAGCTGCGTAAAGCTCGGCACCAGTTAAACCTATATTGGTTTTACGGTTGATTGAAGCGTACTCTCAGAATCAAAAGTAGACAAATTAGTTGTATGCTTTAAAAATATATGATAGTTTTTGTGGTTTTTTTTAGAAAGAAAGAAGAATGTTGGATGACAATGCTAATCATTTGAACATGTTGTATAACCTCATTGCCTAGGCATGGCTAAACATAGCATTGTTTCTGTTGTATGTAGATTTAATTAAAATAACATAAATTTAGATATAATTGGAAACACATGCATCCATATCAAACGTGAACGAGCTATGTCCGTCTCCACGATATGTCCGGCTGTCCGCCTCCTAAGAGATATTATCCGCCAATAAGTAAATCAGTGCTAGCTATTAATCCCGTCCAAAATTATTTAAAGAAAAATAAAATCTATATAATGTATTGTTAGCCAAAGGAAAAATAAAGTAAGAAAGACAAAAGGGACATTAGGCAACTAGTTTAATCATGAAGATCCCGAGTCATCAAAGTTAGGAGCTCCTTGGTTTTCTATTAAATAAAACTGGTATCAAGTAATTTACATTTACAAATAAAGACAAAATAGTGATTAAGTCAACAAGCAATTGTAGAAATACAAAAGACTAATGTCTCGGGCCCCTAAAAAAGTTCAAGCCTTTTTTCTTTTCTTTGGATAACTAATACGTACGATTAACCTTCCTAGTTCCTATAGATATAGTACAGTACACACATATAATTGTTTCAAGTAAAGATTTGTTTGCTAATAAATGTGTTAAGTAATTAGTTAGAGGTTAACAAATTTTAAGCCGTTTTATGTTAGGGATGGCCTTCTTTCTTATTTGATTGTGTGTTTTGTGTTTCTTCGCAAAGACTTCAAAACAAATCGGATGAATTTACATTTGAATGATTTTTATGACTCAAAAGCTCTAAAAATTCTTCCAAATAAAAACTCACATCGTCTTCTTTTTCTACTTTTGTTTCTCTAAATCCAACAAATATGCCCCTTCTTCTTTTTTAAAGTGAACAATATATATAGCCAAGATTTCAAAGTAACTGCTCGGTTCGTAAAAAAAGCATGCTCGCATTTGCTCACCAAAACAAAAGTAAATACGCAAATCCTGACAACTTGCATACTTCATCTCCAAGGATTAGTATATATAGGTAAGGGTTTATCTTGAAATTGGTTGTGTATTAATTGGCCAGTCGATACCGGTATCGAAGATTTGATCAAATCTAGCTCTTAGAATGCAGAAGTCAAATCTTACTCTCGTGACCTGCTTATGAATATGCATGAGAATTCGTCAACGACTCGCAAGGCAAAGTGGAATATTCACTAGTAATTTTTTTTTTTAACGACTCACTTGTAAAATTTTATTTTACTAATTTTGATAGAATATACGGTTTCAAATATAGAAAATTTATAAGTACATCTAACAAACAAATTAGCTACCATTGTTATTATAATATACATCATATTCATCTCTAATGTTCGGGCATGAATTATCCTTCCCCGAGTGGATTTACATTTTAGAGTTTAGAGTTTAGACTCTTGATCTTCAGCAAACGAAAATGGTCCACTTAGAGATATATATCAATTAGGATATGAGAAATGGCACTGTTCAGTTTTAGGCCAAAGATGCAATCCGCGGTTCAATCAACTATTTAGAATGGAATTTGGGTGGTATGATTTGAAAAGTGCTGTCAAGAGTTTAAGTATGTGTTTTGCCCCAAAAAAAAAGAGTATGTGTATGTGGGTCGTACGTCTATTACAAACATATTGACCACAAATATTGATATACGCAATTTAAAAGGCCGCCAACCATCAAAGAAATAAAATTTAAAAGCATTTAATATAGAGAAATACCAAATGCGCTTAATTATCATTATCAAATGCAAATTGCGCCGCTAATTCACGCGGTTCCACGTGATCAAAGACACTAGAGTGGGTCTGCTTGCTTCGGCTCTAACGAGGATACAAGGTATATGAACGAATGAGTAAATCTTTACTGATTTTAATTTTAAACTCCTAGATAGCGTATAACCAGTTGCGTACTAGTATAATATATTTAGGGGTGGTATTATTGGATTCTAATTTATGAAGATTTTTGAAGAGTTCAATAAAATCATTACAAGTGAATAAGTAAAAGATTGTTAAAAATTGCTAGAGAGTTTTGTTGATTAGTTTTCTAAAATCTTGTAAAGTCCTCCAAACAATCTATGTATTCTTGTGATATTTTCCATGACTTTATTTTGTAAAAAAAGTATCTAAAATCATGAACCAATAAAATAATTGAACTCATTAACAATCATAGATTCTATTGTTTTAATTGAATAACATAAAACTTTTAATGACTTTATAAAATTTTAAATTCAATAACCCAAATTTATTAAGATTTTAAATGACTTTTTACAAATCACAAACTAATAACACTAAACTTTAACATAGTTTAACAAAATTTTGATCTAATAACAATAGATTCTACATAACATTTCAAATCTTTAAAACTCTATTCAAATCTCAAACTAATAACCCACTTAATTAAGAGGTATAATTAATAGTAGCTAGTTTAAGATAAACCACTAACGGTTTTACTCTAACTATTGTCATGTTTATTTATGTGTATCTTATATAATTGATGAATACATAGCTACAATTTTTGTTTTTGTTTATTTGTTTTTGAGCTACAATAATTTTGTTTTTGTAAAAAGAGCAAAATAACCTTTATATCCTTTATATTTATACATTTTCTAAATTGTTGAAAATATTAACGTGAAAGCTAAGTTTTTCTGCTTCGATTTGAGTGAGCAAAAAAATTTCTAAATACAGAAAAAATACATTATATTCATGTATTAGTTTGGGTAAAGATAGAAGATAATGACTCGTGACCTAGACCTAGACTAGGGATCGCTGTCCATCAAAACTCCCTTAAACACAGCACGTATTTTTCTTACAGTTCATACATTACGTGTTAGCTTTTACGATTCCCCTCGTTAGTACATTTATGAGTTTAGTTTCAATTTTAAGCTGAAAAATATATGGAAAAAAACTAAAAATTAGTTAACATATTTTATAGCAAAAATATCAAACAAATTTTTTTACGTGAAGCAAAAAAGAATTATAGGTTGACAAAAAAAAAAATTATAGAACCAGACCTATCATAAGAATATAAGATAGATGCAATATACACACCAAAAGATGATAAATGCAATAAATCATGCCACATAGCTTATATAAATTCAACATTAATGCCACGTAGTCCTGATTAGACGAATAAAACAAAAACATTTTACAGATAACTTACCGCACGTAGGCGTCGTTGAAAAAGTTATGTCATTTGAAGGTCTAATCGCCGTGATTAAGCGGTAAGCTTCAACGATGAGACCGTCCGTGACGATAAAATGTCAAAGCAATGTGACGTTAGTCTTTCCTTTTTTTCTCAGACTTCTTTTTTTTCTTTTCCTTTCTCAAACTTTTTTTTTTTTTTGGTTTTCTCAAACTTCCCTTTAATGTATGGTTTCATATAATTTCATCACAAAACAATAAAAACCGAATTGAAATGGGAAAGAAAAGATAAACAAACGGTGCAGAGGGTTTCACGGGGGAGGGACGAGTGGAGTAAAACTCCCTGTTCTAACACGTGGCACTATAATTACCATTGATAAAAACTAACACTAAATGAGTGAAAATGGGAATTATTTAGTTTGCAGAAAGAAAAAGAAAAAAACAGTATTGTAGCAATTTATTTTGTTTTGATTAACACAACAGAAAATATCAATATTTACTTAACGAAGACGAATCATTAATTTAATTTCGATACGAGTATACTAGTATAAGACATATTTATAATTTTACGCCTTCATGTATACTGTCTTGAATCCTAAAACTGTTGTGACTAGATATATAATTACGACAGTTCCATATATAGAAAGGAAAAAACGCGTCATTTAGTTTTCATCATCTTAATTACACGTCTTTAGATTGTGTAAGAGATTATGAATATACCGATGAATAATGTAGAGAGAACAAGCATAAATATGAATGGAACGGAATGATTACTCTAAGAAAAATTACTTAAAATAATGTCACCTATCTATTTATCCATATTCTTTTTCTCTCTTTCTTTTAATCAATATAGTGAGTGATATTTATGTGATGGGGATTCGCTCAAACTGGAAGATAACTGTAGTGAAGTGCCCAAAGCAAAAGATCTTCATGGGACTCTCTATGTCTTAAAACCTTTTCTCTCTCTCTCTCTCTCTCTCTCTCTTAAACCACAGAGTAAATTCAGCAAACTTCCACTTTCAGAGATCAAAATCGTGTTGCCTTAAATGTTGAAGAGAGACTAACTCCATGGCGGCGTTTGCAGTTTCTTAATCTCTGCTCATCATTTACCATCACTCTCTCACAGCAAAGAAAAGGAAATCAAATCAAGATTTACCCTGTTCTTTGATATCTCTTTGTGGTGTGTTGTGTGTGTGATGTGGATTATCACAAGGGAGAGAAATGGCAGGGTTCTTCTATCTAGGAGGGAGAGACAACAACAACAACAACAACAACAACAACAACAACAACAAGCAAGATCATCACCAAGTAGACAAGGATCATCATCATCAAGACAAGAGCAATTATCTTTATCTTTACAAAGACGAGATCTATAACAACAACAAGGGTTTCGAGATTTGGCCTCCGCAATACTTCCAACAACAAGAACAACCACAACAACAACAACAACATGCCTCAGCTCCTGCAAACTTCTACTCCTTTGGAATGGTTCCTAGCGGAAGCAGCAGCAACAACAACAATAACCGGAGCCGGAGTTTATACTTCAACGTAGTCTCCGATCATGAGCCGGGAGGGTTCACGGTGACGAGACAAGGAGGTATGAATTGTCAAGATTGTGGGAATCAAGCTAAGAAAGATTGTCCTCATATGAGATGTAGAACTTGTTGTAAAAGCCGAGGCTTTCACTGTCAAACTCACGTTAAGAGCACTTGGGTTCCTGCTGCTAAACGCCGAGAGCGTCTAGCCCAACTCGATTCCTTGCAGCACCACTCAACCTCCAGCCGTGAAACGCAAAACACTAAACGCCTTCGAGAAGCTAGTGGTGGTGATAATAGTGATGGTAAAGACCATAGTGGTGGTGGCGGATCGGCTCTTGCTACTACCCGTGTGGTGAATGCTAATTCTAATTCAGGTAAATTTAGATCATGGTGTGTGTTTTTGGAATTGATGATACTGAATTAGCTTTGAAGATTGATTGAATTTTCATGAAAAAGTGTCAAATTTTTAATTATGAATGTTTGTGGAGAAGTACAACATCATTTGCGTGTGAATGAGGATGTCCGCCGGATATTGCTGCTTTATTTATACAAGTTACTGTTCCTTAGTAAACCTGACGACATATATAAAAGAGTTTATTCAAGATCGATTTCATGTTAATACGATGCAATAAATACTTAAAAAGATTCGATTTTAATAATCAAGAACAAGTTATTAAGAGAGGCTAAAGAACAAATCTTATGTTTATTTTTTGGTATTCTTATAATAATTATTAATAAAATTTAGGGTTGGAGGTGAGCCAACACTTGCCACCGGAGGTTAACTCACCAGCGGTTTTCCGGTGCGTTCGAGTGAGTTCAATAGAAGAGGATGAAGATGATCAAGAATATGCTTATCAAACGGCTGTAAACATTGGAGGACATGTCTTCAAAGGCATTCTCTATGACCAAGGACCAGATCAAGATCATCACCATCACCTTAACCTCCTTGCTTCCACTGCAACTACCACCAATGTGGAAGAGACCGCCACGAAAGCTGTCGCAGGTAACAATAATAACGGATTAATGCTTGATCCTTCTTCGCTTTACCCGGCTCAACTCAACTCCTTCATCGCCGGTACGCCATTCTTCACACCTCCAAGGTCTTGAGATTCGGATCAGTTATTAATTATTGTTAATCTATTTAAACGTTATAATAATGAGACTTTCTTTTTTGTCGTTGTTTTTTTGTATTCGTCTTTGTCTTTTTGAATTTTCGTGCAATCTGATAAAACACCCTTAGCTAGGTTGTTACTTGGTGGTGATTAACATGCACATTGTACGTACGTTTAAAAAAAAGATCCATGAGGTTTATATTAATGTTCAAGTTTCAAAATATGATCTTTTTCTATATTGTTTGGTAACTTATTGCACTTCCTCAGTTTTCTCATGTGGTTTATTCGATCTATAGTTCAACAAATTTGGTTTAGTTTGAGTATTATAATATCACTTAATAATTCATCCTTTTTTTTTATTATTGGTCTACGACATATATTTAGTACCTTTTCAAGGTCAAATCAAAATTCCTTTAGTTTTAAAAAACAATTAATAAAAATATTTTTGGGTTTGATTTTGATTTAGCTTTCTGGTTGGTGTTGAGCTCCAAGCTGCTTTTTCCCCCTTTATCCGTTTGCTTGCCGGATCTTAAAAACATGACTTAACTAGGTTTCGTGTTCCATCGATCAAAGATTTGAAAAAAACATATATAGTTAAGCAGCTTTTATAATACCCAATTGAATATCTCCAGAGTGAAAGTATTAATTATAAGTAATACTCAGTTGAAATATATAACCAATTACATCTCTGAAATGATAGAAAAACTTTAGTTAAAATAATGGTCATGGGAGGCATTAAATCACACACACACACATATATATATATATATATGCATTATAATATAGTTTGGTTATATCTTCTATGATTTGAGTTTCCTAGTGTTGAAGCCAAAAAAATTAATTACATAGATATCTTCAAATAGGACCCTTTACTCTTTTCTGGTTTTTACTTAGATAATATCGTGCCATTCTATCTAGATGCAACCCCTATCTACGATATTAGGAGGTTAAGGCTAATTATTTGGAGAACGTCAAATTGTGAGTAACATGTGAAATATCGGCGTAGAGATGTGTAAACGGATGATAATACAGGTCATTTATATCAAACTACTTCCCTGCAGAACTTTCATATTTTTAGCTATTGGAGTTTTACTTGCATGGATGTGACTATCATTCGTCTATAGTTAATTCCCATTTAATTTTTTTTTACTTACAATTAATTTGAAGTATAAATAGTAAATACTGGTCGATGCTAGTGTGTATTCAACTGACTGCTTGAGACTTATAGTATGACTAAAATCGATTTCTGTTATTCTTATGAAATGATATATATAATAATTTGTTTTTATGTATGTGTGAACTGATACTGTTAACAATAATAATGATTAGCTATAGTACTGTTATAGATTGCTTGATTTAGGACAAGTAAATATGACAGAGGAGAAAGATGGAAGTTTCTCAAAAACTGTAGAGTATCTGACTCACGACATGTGATTCAGTCTCTCTCGATCCAAATTATTATAAAAAATTAAATGTAGTTGATCCAAAAATCATGATCATCTCCTCTGAAATTTTACTTAATCTGTCAACCTTCCTGTTTCGCAAAAGTCCTACAGCCTCATAGGATTAGCCTATATATGGTTGTTCTTTGGAAATACCTTCTCTCTGCCCATTATTTTGTTGTAATTAATGTTAAGTTTTTTTTTTTTGGGTATTATTATTACGTACTGATGACGTGCATGTGATTCCAGTGCTAAGAGTAAGTACTTATTTTAGTCATCCTTACAGGTCAAATGTTTGGCAATGTCATTAATTGCCATTAAAATACGGTAGGTTAAGTTTGAAATAATCGCTTTCCTGCAAGTTTGAAAGGATGCTTAGCAAGTAAATTGTTAATTAGTTATGTTCGAAAAAAGGAAATTGATGTGCTAAGAAAGTATGAAGAAAGTGTAAAGTCTATGGTCAAAGTTAGAAACTAATTCCAAACAAAGATTTTTGAAAGCATATCCTCAACATCTGTTATATACTTATACCTAACTCGATTATGATTGATATGACAGTTTCTTTTCTTTACCTCACTTCTCTTTTAAAAATCACACAGTATAAATCTTCCAACGCGTCATTAAATAGTGACCATGTGAAAGGAATTCGTAAACTGATAAAGAACAGTTTTTTTTTTTTTTTTGGGTATCAACTATCAAGCCATTCAGTTTTTTCCCCGAGTTATTGGATTGTTTTTTGGCTCCACGTAAATATTTAATTTTCTATAAAAGTGTAAAGCTAAAAACTCTATCACTTATGTCTAACAAACATAAAATCCAAATTCGGCGACCATAAACCGAAATGATACATATACGTACTAAAGTTAAAGATAAGGGATTGGTCCCCCCTTGTACATGAAACAACCGAGTGTAACTAGTGGTTAGGGTTTCTCAGTACTGATTTAGTTAAGTTCTTTCCGAAGAATTACATCTTTGTCATTGTCCTGATCGCCATCCATTTCTAACTTCGGTATTATTGTTTCCTCTTCTGTCAACAACTGTGGTGTCTTTATCAGCACAATAGTGGTCCAAACAATATGTATCCATCCATCTAATACATATATACACCATACTCCATACATCCAAGCATGTTTTTATAGTATCACGCTATCAGCACAACAGTGGTCCAAAAGTCCAAACCAATCTAATATAGTATAACTATCACCATGCATCTAATATTCTAATACATATACACCATACATGATACGATCCATGCATGTTTTGGATGTATGCAGTATGTTGTATCTACATACATATCCATCTACCTATTAATCATGTCACACAAGACGAATATTATTTTATTTTGTTTCCGTCAAGAAAGAACACTCTTCTAGTAATGACGAAATCAAGTGTGGCAAAAAAACTACAAAAAAAAAAAACCATAGCTCTAGCCTCTAGGAAAAATATGCGTTTGAAAATAGTTAATACCCATTTAAAAACTGGGTTTCGGACTTTTGGAGACAAAACCTATGGGCCTTGGCCCAATTATTTAAGCGTCTAAGTCGGTCCGGGTATGTAGTAAATGAGTCGGGTTCTCCTTGTTTTCACCTCTGCTTCAGAAGTAAAAGAAGAAGACTTTATAGTTTAGGGTAAGTCAAAACGACAAAATTAAACCCAAAATCCGAAACAGAGTTCAGATCAGAGCTCAGGAGAGTTTGGAGCAAAGCGAGTGTGTACTTGGGAGTAACGATGGAAGACGATCGAAGTAACCCTCATGAACTCGATTTGGAGAAAGGCGAGCGACCAATTTGGTTGATGAAGTGTCCTGTAGTTGTCGCCAAGGCGTGGGGGAAGCTAACTCCTCCTCCGCCTCCACCTTCTTCTTATTCCTATTCCTCTGAATCTATTGACTTGGCGAAGGTTGTTCTCAACATTGATCCTCTACGACCTACCCCCGAGGTACATGTTCCATTTTGATTCTCAAAAGTTCTTATCTTTTTTTGAGGTGCCCTACTTTGTTGATTGAGTTACCTTCATTATTCCGATGGTTGTGTCCATAAAGTTGGAATCTTTCATGCCAATTTCACTTACCCATGTGGTTGATTTATCAAATCTAGCGTAGGGAAGGATCCTGCTTTAGTGTTTTGTATTTTGTTCTTTGTTGCAACTTATTTCCTTGTACTGGTATCATCAATCAGTTCACTATGGAGATGGTTCGTGCTGAGTATGAGAACATGCCAAAGAGCTACGCTGTGAATATGTTCAAAGACTTTGTTCCGATGGAGGTCTTTTCGGATGTCAATCAAGGTGATTTCCCTATTTGGATTTTACCTGTTTGATTGATAACATCAGGTTTTGTATCTTCGTTTGGCTCTCCATCTCATAATAGGCAAGCTACTCTATAGTTCATACAGCTCTTGAAGGAAAGATAGATCACAAGTTTGATATGAAGCCATATGGGGAAGACATTGAAGAATATGCAAGGCTTTGTCGGGAGAGAACGAGCAAAGCCATGGTTAAAAATCGACAGATACAGGTGTTTGTTCCCTTTAATTCATTTCTCTCCTATGCTGGCTCTTTGGTTAGCTAATTATGTAAGGACTTTTGTTTCCGTGAATTGCACTAAAGGTTATCGATAATGACCGCGGAGTACATATGAGGCCCATGCCTGGAATGATTGGTTTCGGTTCATCCAATTCAAAGGTAAAATGTTAATTCTTTTCTCAATGATTTAGCATATATGGAGTCATTATTAAGATGGTAAAAGAGTAATGAAGCAACAATTCAGCTTCAATGCTCGTTCTTTATCAGACTAATTGCGATTCAGGATGGATTCTTCAACTAATGATTTGAAACTTGAATCTTTTGTCTTGATCTTTTCTTTACCATATCAGCGTTGTTACCAATGTAAAAGTTTGTGTTTGTTTGAATGAGCAGGAAAAGAAGAGACCTGCCCCAGTCAAGCAAACAGAGGTGAAGAGGACGAGAAGAGATCGTGGTGAGCTTGAAGGTATAATGTTCAAGCTGTTCGAAGGACAACCTAACTGGACATTGAAGCAGCTTGTACAAGAGACGGACCAACCAGCACAGTTCCTGAAAGAAATACTGAACGAGCTGTGCGTGTACAATAAGAGAGGGTCGAACCAAGGGACATATGAGCTTAAACGTGAATACAAGAAAAGTGCTGAAGATGACACAGGTGGGCAGTAAAACCAATCCCTTGTGTAGTAGTACTCTATACATGTGCCATAGTCATAACATGTTTATTAAACCCTGAGTCATTGATCGGGGTAAAAAGATTTTAGCAGAGAGGAGAACAGAAGGATTTAAATTTGTCGAACTTTTTTATTTTTGTATTATTCACCGAAACAGACAAATAGAAAAAGTGAGTGATATAGCAACGTGCGGCACAAAAAAAAAAGAGTGGACATTCTCTCCCAGGCCCGATTCCCAAGCCAAGCCCAAAGAAGAATGGAGCTTTTGAAAAACCGCATCTCACCAACTTTCTAGCCCCAAAAAGAGAAAGAGCCAGCGGTCCATCAACAAGATGCTTCAAACCAACAGACCGTTAACACTTCCGACTACTGTTCCGACGAATTCCTCCGATCAACAGATACAGAACCGTCCTCAGTGAACGGGTTAAGGTAGTACCTCGGATAACGACCTCTCATACCATGGCTAACTTCCTAGGTAGTACCTCAGTCGCTATCTACTCGGATAACGACCTCTCATACCATGGCTAACTTCCTCTCAACCACTGTAAGCTCCTGTTCTGTTCTTCCTAAACTAATATCATAATCCTCCTTAATCTTGTGTAAACCTTTTGAAACCTTTTGCAAACCCCCAAGCTTTCACATCTTGCTTGCTCCACCATAACCTTCTCTGTCTGAACCCTATCCAATATGGCAACCCGAATCTCTTACCACCAAAAAGGCAAAGGTATTGACATCGGTTTCCCCCCCCTCCTTGCAAGCGTATTCGTGCACCTGAACTGGACACCGCCGAACTGAATAAAGCAAACTCTCTGACCCTCATCGGTCGTCTCACTAACCCTGCAGCCCAACGCCTCTGGTCACTGTTCCCTTTCCTAGCCAACAGATGGAACCTCAAAGGGAAAGCTATGAGAGCCGACCTGGGTAAAGGATGCTTCCAGTTTACGTTTGACTAAAAAGAAGATCTACAAAAAGTACTAGATAATAGACCTTACCACTATGACCAATGGATGGTCATCATCCAGAGATGGGAACCGATCATATCAGAAACCTTCCCCTCTTTGATCCCTTTCTGGATTGATGTACAAGGCCTCCCAAAACACTATTGGCAGCCAGAGATGCTTAAAGCTATTACAGAGGAACTGGGTGAGTTTATGGATCTAGAACTTACAACCTCCATTGCAAAAGTCAAGGTGTTAATCAATGGTCTCCAACCTTTAATTAAAGAGACGATGGTGGAGTTCTCTGGAGGAGGGGAAGCTCTAATCCACCTGGAATACAAAGGACTCAAAAAACACTGCACTCACTGCTTAAGACTATCGCATGAAGCAAAAGATTGTCCAGGACTGAGAAGAGAATTACCTAATAAGCCCACTCTTGCAACTGCAAACCCCTCTTCAATGTCCCATCCTGTCAAAGCCAACTACTATCTGCCAAGGGACAACTTTAGAGCCCCTAATCACTCGAGCTCTGAGTTCCAAAGCGATTTCTCACGACACACTCGACCTGCCCATAGTCGAACATCATATCGAGAATCCTCCAAAGAAAGAACATCAGGAAGATTGAACCACAAGGGAGAGAGGGAGAACCTACGCACCACTGAAAAAAGAATGGGGAACCCCTACCCCAGAGGCTCAGGCCCCTCAAGAGCTATGTCTCATGGGAACCAGTCCTTCCACTCCACACGCTCTCCCACCAACAGATCCCTAAGGCGATCGGGAGCGATATGATCATCGCCATAACAACAACTACCAATGGAGAGAAAAAGCTCAGAGAACTCTTACCTGGGAGGAAACTTCTGAAACTTTTAGACCAAGGCGCACACCTTTGGAGCGACAGACAACAAATGACCACACAATTGCAATCCCAATAAGAGCCAACCAGCCACCCACCACTGAGGACATCATGGGAGAGCTCCGAGAGGTGACAGTACAATATGTCACCTGCGCAGATCCTATTGAGAGTTTGGCGAGAAAACAAAGAGTTATACAGGGGGAGAGCCAAGGTATGATGGCTGAAACGGCTGCTCAGATCATTGCAACCCACACCTCCCAGAGCCCCATTCGTCAGGACTCTACCCCATCTGATAGAAGTGCACCAACTTCAAACCCCTCTGAACAAGGCGACCAAGAGACTGACCCTGATGATCCTAGTAGGAACCCACCTGCAAACAAGAAAAGAAGAGGAAGACCACCACTTAGTAAATCATCAGAAAAACCTCATAACAAGAGCCCTCTGAGACTCATAGGGGTAAAATCCAGTAAACGAAACAAATCAAACATACAAATCTCCCCTAAAGCTAGAGCCTCTACAGGCAGATCCTCTCCATGGGGAACAAACATTTCCAAACGCTCAGAAGGAAAAAAAAACTTACTGACCAATGCTTCCATGACCCATCTGGAAAGAGGAGAACCGTCTAGAGTGACGCAGCCCCCACCAATTAAGATTGTTCCGGCTATGGTGAAGAAGAAGGTGGATTTTCACAATCCACCCCCTCCTCTTCCTTAAAGATAGCTAGCTAGAACTGTTGTGGTATTGGGAACCCATGACAGTCCGACGTTTAAAGGAGATCCACAAATCAGTGGCTCCATCAATCTTGTTCCTCATGGAAACCAAGAACTCAAATGAGGTGGTCAAACTTGCTCTGCAGGATCTTGGTTTCCTTGGTATGAAACTAATACCTCCAACTCCAACTAGAGGTGGAGGTCTTGCACTCCTCTGGCAATCCGATATTGACATTCAAGTGCTCTCAGAAAGTCCAAACATCATCGATACTCAGATCAAGGCGGAAGGACGCTCCTTTTTTGCCACCTTTGTATACGGAGAACCTGATAAGTCCAAGAGGAAAGCAATTTGGGATCAGATATCATCTTTTGGACAAACCAGAAGTGATTCATGGGTCCTGTCGGGTGATTTTAACGGAATTTTAGACTTATCTGAAAAGATGGGTGGACCAGCTCGCCCTGAGGGATCCTTCGTTGATCTCAAAACCTTCATGTCTGAATGTGATCTGTATGATCTTAGCCACTCTGGAAATTTCCTGTCATGGAGAGGGAAGAGATATGAGCATTTAGATAGAGCCATGTCCAATACTGAATGGGCTCTAACCTATCCTTCAGGAAGAAGTGATTATCTACCTTTTGAAGCCTCGGACCACCGATCCCTGATCATATATTTTGATCTCAAAAGAAAGAAAAGAAAAGGCATCTTCAGGTATGATAGGCGCCTCCGCAAGAATCCAGAAGTCACTAAACTGGTCTTTAAAAGTTGGAACCCTACGGTGTTCGAAAAAGTTGAAACAAAGTTAGACAGATGCAGAGAAGCTATAATCAAGTGGAGTAGAGAAAAACATTTAAATTGCCAAAAAAACGATTACCCTTTTGAAGGAGAAGCTGGAAAAAGCTATGGCACAACCAAACACACCAGATGAGATCATAAGCTCGATCAATGAGGACCTCCAGAAGGCGTACGAAGAGGAAGAGGAGTTTTGGAAACAGAGAAGCCGACAGCTATGGCTCTCCCTAGGAGACCAAAATACTGGTTTCTTCCATGCTATCACAAAAGGTAGATTAACAGTCAATAAATTCTCTGTCCTTGAGGATGATCAAGGATCCGCTTTCTTTGATGAAAATGATATCCTCAAGGTCATAACCGACTACTACCAACTCCTGTTCACTGCAAAGCCAAGAGAAATCATGTCGACAGTTGAAGAAGCAATCAACCCATGTATTTCAGAGGAAATGAATATAAAGTTGACTGAATTACCTTCAAGCCTGGAAATTAAAAAAGCTTGCTTCTCTATCCATCCGGATAAAGCACCAGGACCTGATGGCTTCTCGGCCTATTTCTTCCAGTCAAACTGGGAAACAGTAGGCAAACAAATTATCAGAGAGATACAAACTTCTTCTCCTCAGGCCACCTGCCAACCAATATCAACGTCACTCATGTCAGACTAATCCCAAAGATTCCTAGTCCTAAGTCAATGAAGGATTATCGCCCCATTGCACTCTGCTCAGTGTATTACAAAATAATATCACAGATCCTTACTAACAGATTGAAGCCTGTTCTTCCAAGCTTAATATCCGAGAATCAGTCTGCTTTTGTCCCCAACAGAGCCATTGCGGACAATGTTCTTATCACTCATGAATCCCTTCACTACCTGCATACTTCAAAGGCAAAAAAGAATTGTTACATGGCGGTTAAAACTGACATGAGCAAAGTTTATGATCGAGTAGAATGGGAATTTATCATAGCTGTAATGGAGAAAATGGGATTTCATCAGAAATGGATCCAGTGTATCATGCAATGTATCACTTTCGTATCTTATGCCTACCTCTTGAATGGTACAGTACAAGGCAGAGTCTTTCCCCAAAGAGGTATCCGACAAGGAGACCCTTTGTCCCCCTTCATCTTCATCCTGTGTACCGAAGTACTCTCGGGACTCTGCAAAAAAGCAATGTCAGACGAGGAGATCATAGGCATAAAACTAGGCAAGAAAAGTCCACGACTAAATCACCTGCTTTTTGCTGATGACACCATGTTCTTCTGTAAAGCGGATCAGAAAGAATGTACCAGCCTCCTGAGGGTCCTCCAAAACTATGAACTGGCCTCAGGCCAAATGATTAACCCTCAGAAATCCACCATTACTTTCTCTGCAAAAGCATCCAAAGTTGTCAAAGAACAAACATATGCTATCCAGGGCATATCAAAGGAGGGAGGAGTTGGAAAATACCTGGGATTACCGGAACTCTTTGGGCGCAAGAAGAAAGACCTGTTTACGGCTATCGTAGACAAAATTCGATAACGAGCCAAGAGTTGGTCCTCGAGGTTCCTCTCAACTACAGGCAAAATGATCTTACTCAAGTCTATCCTTGCAGCAATCCAACTTACACAATGTCATGCTTCAAACTTCCAAGTTCCCTGTGTAAAAGAATACAGTCAATGTTAACGAGATTCTGGTGGGATTCGTCACCAGATAAGAAAAAGATGTGCTGGGTCTCTTGGAAGGAACTTACCAAAGCTAAAGGTGTAGGTGGACTCGGATTTAGAGATATTCAAAGCTTCAATGATGCCCTGCTGGCCAAGCTTAGTTGGAGAATCCTTACATCACCAAACTGTCTACTCGCTAAAATCCTACAAGGAAGGTACTGTCACTCTACCCCTTTCCTTGAAAGTGTAGCACTTGCAAACTCATCCCACGGTTGGAGAGGAATCTGTATTGGTAAGGATCTCCTACAAAGAAGGCTTGGGAAAGTGATAGGCAATGGCAAAGAAACCTCGATCTGGAGAGAACCTTGGATCTCTTTAGACTCACTGGTAGCCCCACTAGGACCTCCAACGGAAGCAACCTGCAATCTTTCAGTGTCCCACCTCATCTCCCCGATGACAGCAGATTGGGATAGAGAAAAGATCAGGAACCTACTCCCGGAACTAGAAGATGCTATACTCGACATCAAACTCAGTAAAAGAGGAGCCCAAGATGCCTTTGTATGGCTAGCCACAAAAGATGGAACCTATACAGCAAAATCCGGCTATTATGAGAGCATCAAAAGCTCCAGCTTGGCAACCCCTACACCATCTCATGCAGTGAGCCACTTCAATTGGTCAAAACATATCTGGAACCTGAATACCTCCCCAAAAAACAAACTCCTTCTATGGAAGGCGATGAAGGGTGCCTTACCAACATGAGAGAACCTTCGAGCCAGAACCATTAACTCCGAAGCTCACAGGTTTGGCGACTAGCCCCCCTCAAAACACCTCTGAACCCTGCATCTCTCAACTCGATTGGCGACCTCCTTGGAAAAGCTAGCAAACTAAATTGTTTACCCCCTTGTGGAGTTGGGATTGGCCCCCTTGCCCCATAGATACTGTGGGCGATTTGGATTGCCCGGAACCAACTGATCTTCAATGATAAGAGATCCTCCCCCCTCCAAACCGTAACCCATGTTGTCAAGCTGGGACGAAAATGGTGTGAAGCCCAGGAGATGAAACCTGCTCCAAAACCAAGACCACACCGCGTTCATATCGCCTAATCGAGGTCTGACACAGTCTTCTGCCATGTTGATGCGGCTTGGCACAAGGTGATATATCATGGTTTTTACGGTTTTTAACCATGATATAAGTGTGCTTTTTGAGTCTTTTCATTTGTTTCTAGGATTGTTTTTGAGTCTTTACAGGTTATTTAGGAATTTGGCACGGAAGGAGCATCGGTCGACACCTATGTTTATCCGACGAGAGAAAGAAGAAACTGGAAGTTTTACAATTTTACCCAAAGTTTTCCTAAATTGCAACACAAGTCCCTGACGTGTTTTAGGACATATAAATAGTGTTTTTGGGTTTTAGAAAATCCTTAAGTTTTATTTTAGGAAGTTATTTTTCTAGCAAGTTTTTGAGAGAGAGCTATTGAGAGCTTTCGGGAGAGAAAGAGATCAGAACTGCTTTGTAGAGAAGATTTCTTAACTCCCCTTTTTTACTTTTAATATCTATTGCATGTTATTCAGAATGATTTGTTCTTCATTAAACATGTCTGAGTAATTTGTTTGTTAGATTTAGGGTTTTTCACAGGGTTTTTATGATTTGTTAGATCTGTGATTTATAGGGTTCTTAATCTTTTATGATCTTCATCTTTAGTTGTTTTTCACAATAGTTCTTGATTGATCACCTAGAATTATTATCTTAGGGAAATTAATTGATATGAGAATATAATTGTTTTCCTGATTAAAACCATTGATGAGCAAAATCACTTTTTACAAAGAGATTTGAATTAGTGATTTTGTGAACTTATCTAAACCTGTTTTTGAAGCTGATTTTTAACTTAGAATTTTACAAAGAGATTTGAATTTTCTGGTTTTAAAATTAGATAATAATTGCAGTGAGAACTGAATTATTTTACCAAAAAGTTTAGAGTTCTAGATCTGATTTTTATTGCATTAACCCTAATTAATCTATTGATTTAATACTTCATAATTACCTGAGAAATTCCCTAGGCTTAATCTTTTGATTTCCTGATTTCACAACACCTTGATTTAATATTTTGCATTGTCTTCTTTTGTTTTTAATACAATTTAATCTGTTTAGCATAATATTAAAAACTCTATAATTTATTGTGTTTGATCTTGAGTCTCTGTGGATTCGACCCTTAAGTACTACAATGATCTCTTGTTTGAGATAGTAGCTCTAGGGTTAATTTGAGCATATCAAATTTTGGCGCTGTTGCCGGGGATTCTTTGAGCTACCATTAGATTTGAGTTTTGTATTTCGTCTAAATTTTTCGTTTTATTTTCTACTTACACGCTTTTGTTTCTTTTCTCTTGTGTGTTTCAGGTACATGCCTAAGCCTAACACCAGGAAGAATCCTATTGGTCCAGTTGTTAAGCTTACAAACCAAGAGTTAGGACAACTAGAGCGTGATAACACAAAAGCAGCCAAATCAGCCAAGATGGTCAACTCAATCATATTGAGACCAGATGCGGATGGTGCTTTGAGGGATCATGAGGGCCACTTTTGCAATGAGCAGAGCCAAAAGCTTGATGCAGAAGGGAATATTATTGCTGAAGTTGCTGTCGGAAACGACCAAATTCTGGTAGTTGACGAACAGGCCGACTGTGTCGATCGACACCAACAGGGTATCGGTCGACACCCCCTTCCTGCAGACAGACGTGGAGCTGCAAACCATGTCAACAATCTGGTTCGAAGACAAGAGAACAACCGAGACTTGATCAGGACCATTGCTGACTACAACCGGGCTGATCTTGTGTATGAGAACCGGTCTGCTATTATTCCTCCTCCATTCCGAAGGAATGATTTTGAGTTGAAACCTGCTTACTTTCAACTAGTTGGGCAGAGATCTTTCTCTAACCTGCCCAATGAGAAGCCTTTGGGCCACATAGAGCATTTTGAGGATCTTGTAACCAGTATCAAGACTAATGGAGTGACTGAGGATTACATCCTCTGCAAGCTTTTCCCTTACTCACTTGCAGGAGAGGCATCTCAGTGGTTGAAGCAGTTACCAGCTGGATCATTGACAAATTGCCATGACGTCAAGGTAGCCTTGCTCAACTACTTTTATGATGATGCAATGTCATATGAGTTGAGAGTAAAGCTGTCATCTTTCAAGCAAAGACCAGATGAAGCTTTTCAAGGCCGCTTGGGTGAGATTCAAAGTTTATCAGAGGGACTGCCCACACCATGGTTTCTCAAGGGTTCAATTGCTGAGCATTTTCTTCAGAGGGTGTGACTGGGAGTATCCGTTGGCTTTAGATGCTGCAAGTCATGGGAATTTCAAGACAAGATTTCCAGAAGATGCTGAAGCTTTGATTGAAAACTTGGCCTCCAGCAATAGTGTTAAGAGAGCTGCTGCTGAACGGAAGAGATTACATGGAGGGTTTGATTCAAACCAGTTAGCTTCTGTTAATGCTAAGCTGGATTCAGTGCACAATCTCCTTGTGGATAAGAAATCTGTTCACTTTGCTGCTGAAGCTGAGACATATGAGCCAGAACCTGATCACGAAAATCGTGAGGAAGAGGATGTTAACTATGTCTATAGGAATCAGGGACAACGGTTTGGAAATCAGCAAGGTAACAGACTTTACAGTGGAAACAGCCAACGCAGTAACTTTCAAGGCAATTCTTCTGGTTTCACTCCCAAACCTGACTATCAAAAGCAGCAACAAAGCAGTGGATACACAAGGACCTATGGCAATAATTCATATCAGTCTCCACCTCCAAAAACAGCTGAGAGTAGTAGGGTGGAAGCTATGCTTGAGCAGCTTTTGCAAGGTCAAGAACAGATGACAGTGACCTTCAATGGGAAGCTTGACAATGTCTACACTGAGCTTAATGGGAAGTTTGAAGTTTTGAATATTCATGTCAAGAAGCTAGAAAGTCAGGTTGCACAAACAGTTGGATCCGTCAAAAAGCAAGAGGGATTTCTCCCTTGAAGAACTGAATCAAATCCCAAGCATTTATGCAATGCAGTGACCTTGAGAAGTGGCAAACAACTCCATTCTACACCCCAGAAGGATCAATCTCATGATCTACTTGAGTTGATTGATGTTGAAGAGGATGAGGATGTTTCTGCGGAACTAGTGCCGACCGACACTGAAGAGCATCTGTCGACACTCTGTCCACTCGAAACCACGGATTCTACACTAGAAGTCAGCATCGATCGATGCCACCTTGGTACCGATCGATGCCAACCACGGACCGAAACCCAGAAAGACACATCTTCCACACAAGTTGCTGAGAGAGTTTACAAACCCAAGGTTCCTTTTCCCAAGAATCCAAGGAAGTCCAAACAAGAGTTAGATGATGCTAAAGGCAAGGCAATGATGGACAAGCTTATTGTTGAACTACCTTTGATTGATGCTGTGAAGACTTCCCCAATGCTTAGGAGATATGTCAAGAGGATGGTGACTAAGAATTTGAATGCTGAACAATGAGTGATGATGATATCAGCTCAAGGCAGTGCTATTATCCAGAACAAGATCCCAGAGAAGCTTCCTGATCCAGGTAGTTTTGTTCTTGATTGCACTATATTCACTGACAGATTTGTTAGATCTTTGTGTGATCTTGGTTCTAGTGTCAACTTAATGCCAAGATCAGTGGCTCTTCGCCTAGGTATGACAAACTTCAAGCCTACCAAGCTCACTCTTATCCTTGTTGATCGCTCAATTCGCATTCCTGATGGTGTACTTGAAGATGTTCCAATTAAGATTGGTGAATGCTTGATACGTACTGATTTTGTGGTACTCAAGTATGAAGAAGAACCTAAGGACCCTCTTATCCTGGGAAGATCATTCTTAGCCACTGCTGGAGCTATAATTGATGTCAAGAGGGGACAAATTGGGCTTAATATTGGTGATCTACAAATGCGCTTTGACATGGACAAGCTGGTCAAGAGGCCAACCATTGCTGGTCAGACATTCTATGTAGACACTTTGTCTAATCTTTCTGAAGAGGTATTCAAGGAGTTGCATCCTGAAGACCCACTTGAAAGAGCATTGGTTAGTTCTGTAGAAGAGGTTGAGCATCTAGATGACATTGCTGCTGGGTATGTCAAGCTACTTGATGCTAATGAACAAGTGAAGAAGCTGGTTGCTAAAGAGGAATTGGTTAGTACTTCTTCACAAGCTGAAAAATTTTCTGATTGGAGTTTAGAGAAAGCTCCAAAGCTTGATCTCAAGCCACTTCCTGCTGGTTTAAGGTATGCATTCTTGGGTGAAAATTCTTCTTATCCTGTTATAGTTAATGCTTCCTTAAACAATGCAGAGCTCACTTTACTGCTAAGCAAGCTGCGCAAGTTTCGCAAGGCTCTTGGCCAGACTTGTGCATGCATAGGATTCATCTTGAGGAAGGAGCTAAGACATCCATTGAGCATTAGAGGAGGCTGAATCCCAATTTGCAAGATGTTGTCAAGAAGAAGATCATGAAATTGCTGAATGCTGGGATCATCTATCCAATATCTGACAGCAATTGGGTTAGTCGAGTACATGTTGTTCCTAAGAAGGGTGGAGTCACAGTTGTGAAGAATGACAAGAATGAGCTGATCCCTACAAGGACAATCACCGGACACCGGATGTACATAGATTATAGGAAGCTGAATGCTGCAACCCGAAAAGATCACTTCCTGCTGCCCTTCATTGACCAAATGCTTGAGAGGTTAGCCAATCATCCATACTACTGCTTTTTGGATGGCTATTTCGGGTTCTTCCTAATTCCGATTCATCCTGATGACCAAGAGAAGACCACTTTCACTTGCCCCTATGGCACCTTTGCTTACCGAAGAATGCCATTTGGTCTCTGTAATGCTCCTGCGACATTTCAGAGATGCATGATGTCTATCTACACTGATATGATTGAAGACTACATGGAGGTATTCATGGATGATTTTTCAGTTTATGAGTCTTCATTCAAGAACTGTTTAGAAAATCTATGCAAGGTGTTGGCAAGGTGTGAGGAGAAGCATTTAGTGCTCAATTGGGAGAAGTGCCGTTTTATGGTTAGAGATGGTATAGTGCTTTGTCACAGGGTTTCAGAAGCTGGTATTGAAGTTGACCACGCTAAGATAGAGGTGATGACAGGTCTTCAAATGCCAGAGAATGTGAAGGCAGTAAGGAGTTTTCTTGGGCATGCAGGTTTCTATAGGAGATATATCAAGGATTTCAGCAAGATTGCTAGACCACTTTCTGCTTTGATGTGCAAAGATGTCAAGTTTGAATTCACTGATGAGTGTAGGATAGCCTTTGAAAGGATTAAGCAAGAACTTGTAAGTGCTCCTATTGTTCAGCCACCAGATTGGGATCTCTCTTTTGAAGTTATGTGTGATGCTAGTAACTATGCAGTGGGAGCAGTGTTGGGACAGAGAAGAGACAAGAAGGTTCATGCAATTTACTATGCAAGCAGAACACTTGATGATGCACAAAGAAATTATGCAACAATAGAAAAGGAGTTGTTGGCGGTTGTGTTTGCTTTTGAAAAATTCCGTTCTTATTTAGTTGGATCCAAAGTCATTGTTCATACTGATCATGCTGCTTTGAAGTATTTGATGCAGAAGAAGGACATTGAAGTGAAGGATAAGAAGGGGGTTGAGAATGGTGTTGTTGATCACTTGTCTAGGATTAGAATTGATGATGATGTGCCAATCCAAAACTGTTTGCCTGAGGAACATGTCTATTTTGTGGATACAGGGTCTTCAACTTATGAAAACAAGTGTCTGTCCTCGGATGCAGGTGGTGACGATCGATACCACCATAGCATCGGTCGACACCCATGCTTTCCAGAGACAGACTGGTCGTATGATGGAGATTTAGCTGTTGTGGCTAGCTCCAATCCACTCTGGTATGCTGATATTGCCAATTATCTTGCTACTGAGGTAGAACCAGAGCAATTCACTGGCTATAACAAGAAGAGGTTCTTGAGAGAGCTTAGGAGATATTATTGGGATGAACCTTATTTATATAAGCATTGCAGTGATGGAGTTTACAGAAGATGTTTGGCAGAGACTGAGGTACCTGATGTTTTGTTTCATTGTCATTGGTCTGACTATGCAGGACATTTTGCTACATTCAAAACAGTGTCCAAGGTCCTCCAAGCAGGCTTCTGGTGGCCAATGATGTTCAAAGACGCTCATGAATATGTCTCAAGATGCGATGCTTCTCAGCGGAAAGGTCAGATTAGCAAGAGGAATGAGATGCCACAAAAGTTCATTCTTGAAATTGAAGTGTTTGATTGTTGGGGTATTGACTTTATGGGACTGTTTCCATCTTCCTACAAGAACAATTACATCCTAGTTGCTGTTGATTATGTCTCCAAGTGGGTTGAAGCAATTGCATGTCCAAAGAATGATTCATCAGTGATGGAGGTAAGCACTTTATCAATAAAGTGTTTAATAAGCTGCTGAAAAAGTATGGAGTTCAACATAGAGTGGCTACTCCATATCACTCTCAGACTAGTGGGCAAGTAGAGGTTTCCAACAGCCAGATTAAGGAGATTCTTGAGAAAACAGTTGGTGTTACAAAGAAGGATTGGGCTGCAAAACTTGATGATGCACTATGGGCATATAGTACTGCATATAAAACACCACTTGGCACCACACCTTTTCATCTGCTTTATGGGAAAGCATGTCATCTTCCAGTGGAGTTAGAGCACAAGGCAGGCTGGACAGTTAAGTAAATGAATTTTGATGCCAAGACAGCTTCAGAGAGAAGGTTAGTGCAGTTGAATGAGTTGGATGAGCTGAGATTTCATGCATTTGAGAATTCAAAGCTGTACAAGGAGAGAACCTAGGCATATCATGATAAGAAGATCATCTCAAGGCACTTTGAGCCTAATGACCAGGTACTCCTTTACAATTCTCGCTTGAAGCTATTTCCGAGTAAACTCCGTTCCCGTTGGTCTGGTCCTTTTATTATCCAAGAAGTTAGACCATATGGAGCCATTGTGTTGCTGAATTCCAAAGGAGAGAATTTCACTGTTAATGGCCAAAGGGTGAAACATTATTGGGCGAAAGCAGAGATACCGGACGGACACATTGTGTGTCTGGACGAAGCACCCTCTGCCTAATCCATTGCCAAGTCCAGCTAATGACTTAAAACAAGCGCTGAGTGGGACGCAACCCACTGGTAGGAATATTTTTTTTTTATTTTCAATTTTTAGGATTACTAACATATTAATTTGTGGTTTTGAGTTTTATTGTTACAGAAAAAAAAATCAAAGGAAAAAGTTTCGGATACCATTGATCAAGCCTCAGCATCGATCGATACCACCTGGGTATCGGTCGGCACCGTTACTGGATCGCATGTGATCGAAGAAACGTTTAATGGGTTTAAGCAATTTGGGTTTGCGAAAATGGGCCTGAATTTGCCACTCGGTCGGGTCCGACAGAAGTAGCATCGATCGATACCGTTAAAACCGAGAAAGACCCGATATAAACCTTCGAGCTTTCTTCTTCCTCCCATTCGCAACAGAACCGCCGAACAGCTTCAATTCACCGTAACTCTCTCGTTTCTGATCCGTTTTGAGTGATTCGAAGCCCTAATCCACTCGATTTTTTCTCCTCTACCCGGATCCAGTGTCAATTTTGCGGTTTAAAGTGATGTCGCAGAGAAATAAGGCCAGAACCGCCGCTGACCAACGTTCCTCCTCTCGCCGATCAGCTCGCCGGTCACCTCTGCCAACTCCGGCGAGTCGTCCCTCCACTCTCCCAGACCTTTCCCTTCCTTCTCCCATCCAATCTCGTTTCCCATGGCCCAAAGCTGAAAATGAGCCAGTCCCAACTCAACAGGTATGGGAAAACCCTCTTGCAGAACTTAAGAAGGCTGAATTTATCAACAGACCATTAGATATTTGGGGAGAGAAAGAGACAATGTTGTATAATTCCTGGTCAGGAGTAGAAATTAAACCTACCAAGTTTGTTGATCATGCTCTTCTGCGTAGACTTGGAATTTATGATGAGGTCATGAGATTGATAGATAGGATACATCTGAGGACTATTTGCACTAAGCAGTACGATTGCTATCCGGATCTAGTCAGACAGTTTATGGCTAGTGTTAGAGTTGTTTATGCCAATGAGCAGGCACCAGAGGCACGAGATGGTTGGTTGCGTTTCTTTATTGAGGGAAAACAGTACACGATTAGGTTGCAGGAGATATGTGATGTGTTTGACTGGCCACGTTTTTATGAAGGTACTGTTTTGCCTCATACCTATTCGGATGTTGGTGCTTTGTGGTCTTATATAGGAAATGGAGTTTATGACTCTAAGAAGAGTGTTCAAACAGATGTTCGCCATCCCGCACTTCGATACGTTCTTCGGGCTATTGGGACCACTTTTCATTGTAAGATGGAGCCTAACAAGATGAGAGCTGTTGAGCTTTATCTATTGGGTATTGGGATTGGACGATTGATTCCGGATTTGACTGTGCGGCATGATCCTTCAGCGCCCAACTATAGGGCTGTTTTTGCACATCACTTGGTTGATCTTCAGAGCAAGCCGTTTTTGGGTCGCGGTCGCAAGATTGAGTATGTTGGGAGCCTTATCACAGCTATTCTTCAGTGGAAGAATGTTCCGACTGACGGGTACAATATGTTGCCATAGCGGGTTCTCATGGATGAGCAGTATATGAGGAGTACAACCTGGATGAAGCCAGGTTTGTTGTGGAGATTCAGGGATGAGATTGGAGAGCATCTGATACACCTTCCCCGACCAGACCTCACTACTATTGGAGATGATCCAGAGCAGTTGCGTTTTCTACCGTCCGCTGCTGACCTTGTCATTGCTCCTCCTTCCCGTCGCCATCGGACTTCACGGGCTACTGCCGCTGCTGCACCTGCTGAGGACTTAGATGGTCCTAACCCTGCTGGGGGTTTTGAGATTGGTTCTTCTTCTGGTACTTCAACATCTGATTTTCCCCCTTTTCCTGAGCCTCCACAGCCTTTTGCTACTATGAGTCCTACCGCCTACCAGGAGTACCAGACATCCACCATGCGTGCCATCTGGAACGCAATTTCTCGATTGTCTCGTTGTCGTTGCCTTGGTCGTACTAGGCGCATGTCACCTGGTGATTCCGTCTCTGATAACGATGATGTTTCTGCTAGCCCCTGATCATGGTTTTCTTTATTTTTTTCCATTTTTAGGATTGAGTCATTTTTATTCTTGCATTGAGTCAGTTTGTGTTTGAAATTTGTGTGAACTTATGAATTATCTATCTATCATGTTGCTTTTAACTTGTGTTTATGTTTGAGTGCTTCTTAACATAACTAACATCAAAAGGATTGATCCAACAACACAAGAACACAACTAACTGCAACTAAGGAGTTTCGGCCAAATTCACTGTTCGCCGAGGGTGTCGATCGACACCACTCTGGCATCGGTCGGCACCATAGGTAACCCGAGGAATTTCATCTTTTCTATTCAAATTTTTCAACACAATTTTTGTTTCTTTACCCTTCCCTTGCTTGAAAACACTGGGGACAGTGTCGTTTAAGTCTGGGGGAGGTTAGTACTAACTACTAACTTAGTTTTGGGTTTTTAGTGTGTCAAAACCGATTTTTGTTTTTATTGAGTCAAATTTTTCAAAATTTTGGAATTATGATCTCTAACTAATGACTACTGTTCTTTGGCTAACACTCTAATGACTCTTGACTAAGCTTGACCTCAGAACTGAAGTGTGGAAAAGACTATGAGCTGTATCAACAATACTGAAAGCCCTTATTCAAAGGATATCTAGTTAAACTAACATTGTCTCAACTTTTATCAGGATTTTAACCGGACTTAATCTCTTATTTTGGGGTTGGAAATCAGTGGACTAAACTTCTTTTTCAGGCCATACAAGACAGTGCAATTTTTCAAAGTATGTTTCCCCTCTCTCTTCCTTTCAGTGTTTTGTGAAAAAAAAAAAAGAAAGATCAGAAAAAAAGAGGAAGAATAAAAGATGAGATGATTTTGATCAGTTTAGAGAGGTAGGTAAATTACATGTGACCTCATTATTCTATTCTTGAGTCAAATGATCACACAAAGCTTGGAAGCGAGGGATAGGTAAATTACCAATGACCCCGGTATTCGCTTACATCTTTGATTTGAAAGAAAAAAAAACAACTCATTAAAAGTGAGAAAAGGGAGAGGAAAGGAGATGTATGAAGAATGTCTTGGTCTAAAGAGAGTTCATATGCCACTGATCGATACACCAAGGTAAGAACTCACCTGTATTTGCTTTAATTTATGTAATGAGATGACAATGGTGAGACTAGAGATTCTAGAGGATTGTGGGATTTGAGTAAGGAATGTTGATGCTTTTCAAATGACAAAGTATATGAAGTAAGTTTTTGAGAGTCAAGGCGATGAAGAGTGCGAAGATTAGTTGTCTGCAGTTGAGGGAGTTCCTATGTTTTCAAACCTCTTTCACAGGTCTAAGTTTATGTTTTGCTTGAGGGCAAGCAAATGCTAAGTCTGGGGGAATTGATATATCATGGTTTTTACGGTTTTTAACCATGATATAAGTGTGCTTTTGAGTCTTTTCATTTGTTTCTAGGATTGTTTTTGAGTCTTTACAGGTTATTTAGGAATTTGGCACGGAATGAGCATCGGTCGACATCTATGTTTATCCGACGAGAGAAAGAAAAAATCGAAAGTTTTACAATTTTACCCAAAGTTTTCCTAAATTGCAACACAAGTCCCTGATGTGTTTTAGGACATAGAAATAGTGTTTTTGGGTTTTAGAAAATCCTTAAGTTTTATTTTAGGAAGTTATTTTTCTAGCAAGTTTTTGAGAGAGAGATATTGAGAGCTTTTGGGAGAGAAAGAGATCATAACTGCTTTGTAGAGAAGATTTCTAAACTCCTTCTTTTTACTTTTAATATATATTGCATGTTATTCAGAATGATTTGTTCTTCATTAAACATGTCTGAGTAATTTGTTTGTTAGATTTAGGGTTTTTCACAGGGTTTTTATGATTTGTTAGATCTGTGATTTTTAGGATTCTTAATCTTTTATGATCTTCATCTTTGGTTGTTCTTCACAATAGTTCTTGATTGATCACCTAGAATTATTATCTTAGGGAAATTAATTAATATGAGAATATAATTGTTTTCCTGATTAAAACCATTGATGAGCAAAATCACTTTTTACAAAGAGATTTGAATTAGTGATTTTGTGAACTTATCTAAACCTGTTTTTAAAGCTGATTTTTAACGTAGAATTTTACAAAGAGATTTGAATATTCTGGTTTTAAATTTAGATAATAATTGCAGTGAGAACTGAATTATTTTACCAAAAAGTTTAGAGTTCTAGATCTGATTTTTATTGCATTAACCCTAATTAATCTATTGATTTAGTACTTCATAATTACCTGAGAAATTTCCTAGGCTTAATTTTTTGATTTCCTGATTTCACAACACCTTGATTTAATATTTTGCATTGTCTTCTTTTGTTTTTAATACAATTTAATATGTTTAACGTAATATGAAAAACTCTATAATTTATTGTGTTTGATCTTGAGTCTCTGTGGATTCGACCCCTAAGTATTACATTGATCTCTTGTTTGAGAGAGTAGATCTAGGGTTAATTTGAGCATATCACAAGGATTTAAAAATGGCAGGATGCGGGTGGATCTTCAGCAACGAGTCCATACGACAACACTGCAAAGGATCTATTACCCTCTCTCACATCTGATCCCCACTAATAGCGGAGGCAATTGCCATGTTCCACGCTCTTCATGATGCCCACTCACTGAGTTTACCAAATCTTTCAGTCGTTTCAGATTGCAAACAATTAATCGAAGCCATCAACTCGGAGATCTTACCAATGGAACTCCATGGGATAATCTTTGATATCCTAAACCTATCTACCTCTTTCAATCACATAAATTTATCTTTTGTTCCTCGTGACTGTAATCGGGAAGCTGATGCGATCGCTTAGCTTGCCCTCAAAAACATTGTACCCATACCGGTCTAACCGGAAATTATAATCAATGGTTTGCACACAAAAAAAAAAAGTGAGTGCTTTATTTATGACATAACAAAATTACAAAATTTATGTGGCGGTTTGGTTGGATATAAACATGTAACGAACACAAAAGTCTTGTCCAAAGAGACTGAGACGTCAATGTGTCTTCCACTGCTTGAACATGAGCGTGATTGAGCGAGCATTTGAAAACGACCTGATTTTTCTCCTATAAACTGCGTCCGAGTTATTCACTCTGAAGGTTCCAAGTTGTGTTACATTTGAGCCATAGATTGGGATGATAGATATTAATGGAAGAGACAACAATATAAATGGTAATGTACTTCCCACCTTCGGTTTGTGGCAGACATACTAATCATGTTTACATTTTGACTTCTCCTCTAACTGTATTACTCATTTCAAAAATTTCGATCACGTAAGTTTTGAATGAATCAGAAGAACGACATTGCAATTTCTTTCTATGGAATAAATTAATTTTATGATTCTAGATTAAGACACACATTCATCAAATATATAACATAATTTTCTAGAAACCTACTAAAATAAGAGAGAAACTCGTGCGTGGTAAGGTGGTTACTGTTTTAGAAATGAAAACTAAAGACATCCCGTAGAGTGGCTTTTCTAGTTAGGTGTTGTTTCGTTTGTGCATCAAAATGCATATGCCAAATAATGTTGTTCGTTTAAGCACAAATAAACACATTAGTGAAGTGTATGAGCTGATTTATGAAACTCATCCAAAACTATTTAAAATTAAAAAATCTGAAATATTACTCTCAGGATTTTTCAGTCGTTTTGGCAAAATTTAGATAATCATGCTAATCTACAACAAACACTAGGAGAGAAATTAGTATTGAACTTGATCAACTCACCCACTTTCTAAATTTGTTTTTTTTTTTGATTTTTACTAATTCTCTCTCAGCAAGCCGAAATAGAATTTGATTAGAAAATTTGTTTTAAAAGATACAGAATCCCTAGCTCCTTTTACAAACCCATTTACCTTTTTGATCATTTAAATAAATTTTCATTGTTACTGGATCTATTTATAGGCTAATTAAGATCGTATCATAAAAATTTATGATGAAAACAGTGAATAAAGCATGCAAATTTAAGGAATCATCATTAGTACTTTAACTGCTAGCAAAATCTTTTTCTTTCCTTTTTTTGATTGCAAATGCTGAAAAGATATAAGTTCTCTTATTGTTTTTTGACCAAGTCACAGACGTAAACGAAGAAAACAAGCAAAGGAAGATTGCGAAAAAGACATGTAAAGTGGTGAATTGTAATTTTGTTAATTATTTTTGTTTGTTTGTTAATTACAAACTGTAAATCTTTACTAACAAATATTCTGCGCGAATGATTTCTCCACTGTATATGTATTATAATCATCCGATTACATTAAAACAAAAATTAAAACATAGAAAATATATATAGACACGATTTTAAAAGTTATGAGTACTTAATTCATGTGAGTTAGCTTATGGAACACAGAAGCGTGACTTGATAAAAGGAAGAGATAACAAAATGATCATGTTTAAGGTGGAAAAATGGTGTTATAGAAGACTATAAGAAATTAAATTATGGCAATTATATCAGTAGTTTAATCATGTCGGACTATCTCTAACTAAGAAATCCCACCAAATTTCATGTCAAATATAGTGGATGGGTTGAAATTTTCCCATAATTAAGTTATGCATGCATGCCAAGCAAAAGCAATCGAGATGAATAAAAACAAAGAAAATATAAAAAGTCAGTATATGTTTGGACATAGAGAAGACCTCGCATGCAAAAAGCCAACCCACAAATTAGTTTCAGAAACACCTAATTGCCTGTTAGGAAAAAAAAAAATTCAAAGAAAACTTTTCGTTGAAAATTATATTTTCCAAGATAACTGAGTATAAGTTTTTCTTGATTTTATAATAAATCAAGTTTTGAAGAAAATATTTGTAAACAAAAATTGTGTAGAAATGGTATGGCCTCATGTGTTGCAAATTGGCTAAATTTTCGTGAAATATTATGAATTTACAACAGGTCGTAAAATGCAACAGCCCACAGTTCGTCGAACTGAAATCAAGAAAAAAAGAGAGCTGTTTATACTAATAAACGTATTGAAATTACGTTAGTGGGATAAGTGGCATTAGTCTTATAATAATATGTTGAAGGGTCATACTTGTCTCGTCGTTATAGTGTTGTCGTACGTCAAGGTGTCTCCTTAGTGACATCCCACTTATCATCACAATTCACAACGAATCTAAGGACACTCTATATCAAACATCAATCAAAGCATCGGATGAATACTTTACATATAGTCGTCTTTCTATCATAAAAGTAGAAACACCATTGAATTGCATGTGAACGGTGAACCACTAAAGTTATGGAGTTGTATACATTTATTAAATGTGTTCCAGTTTTGCAGAACCGTGTCTACGTTCTTCAGACAATCAGTCGGAACATTATATCTTTGCTGATTATGACTGATCACACAGCGTATTCGCTAATTAGTGAGACAATAAGAATCAAGTTTATAAGACTCCAAATTTATGCATTGATCTTCTCAAAATCTCTAAAAGTAATTTCGTTCTTTTTATTAAAAGTTTAGGTTAAAAGCTAAAACTATTTGTGTGCTAAAACTAAAATTCAAAAGAGGAGTGAGAAAAAGAGAATAGAGAGAGATCGGAGACAAGAAGATTCGCTCGTGGGCGAGCAAGAATGATAAAGAAATGAAATAAAGTGAGGAAAAAGGAGACAAGGCAATTAAATATCCCAACTAAGATTGGTCTCCCTCTCCTCTTCTTCGTCTCTGCTCGTTACCGGTTACTGTCTTGCTGGGTCCTTACCCGATCCGTTACTGTCTTGCTGGGTCCTTACCCGACCCGTTTCTTTACCCTTTACCCGAGAGATTTAGATCAAACTTTTATAAAGAGTTAAAGGGTTTCTATTCTTCTTTTTCAACCTAAAGAGGGATTTGTTTTCTTCCCTTTTAACTAAATAAGGGTTTATCTTCTGTCACAAAGAGGAATAATGCTAATTAATTGCATCAATATTGTATTTAACTAAACACTTTTGTAAGCACTAGTTCCGGAAATTGGGCTAACTAATAGTGAACCTTCCGTCTTTACCATGAATAATACGCCTTCTTTAATAGCAAATGATGTTTAGTGATCTTTCACACTAGTAGTCTTCATTAAGAAACAAACCAAGATACTTCATCCTACCATTTACTATAATAAATTTATTATTTTCAGTGTTATGCAATTTTGAATTAAATTTGATACTACTTAGTTATGAGTTCAGTGCTTGTTTCGCATAGGTAACAATAGATCATCATTTGGGAATGATATAAAACTACCTAAAATTTAAACTAGTATAAATCATGAAGCTAGTTATAGATCTCATGATGGGCATTTATATCATATATAAACTACTCGACAATTTAAGTTTAGGTGCTGGATTTGGTTTGTATCCATACCTTGTTATTATTTATTCAAGGATTCAGAAATCCAAGCCAACAGCAGAACTTAGAAAACAAAAATTACTAGCACACATCATAAATTATGTGCCAAACGTACGGTCGGCTTTATTAATGACAGTGGTAAAAACATAACGAAAATATAGATGAGATGGGATCTTCTTCACTAATTTTGAACAGTCGGTGAAAAAGGCAATCGATGTCTTCTGATTCGCTACCATACATGCCATCTTCTAAATCAAAACCTTCACTATGAATGAATGGAAGAAAGGCTCATGCTAAGACCTCTAGCAAACTTTATAATTTTAGATTTGGAAATTTCCGTATAGTTAATGAAGGGGGTCTAGTCTTGTCTTCCCGACAAATGGCACTATAACTACGGTTGAGCATACGTGTGCCACTTTCACAGCCAATGGTTTCATCACGTACTATTATTTTCTTTAAGGTTTTGATTTTTTTTTTTTTAAGAATACCCTAAAACTACACTAAAGTCTAAACAAAAATGATTTCAAGAAACGTCACAACTATGTTATTGTTCATTAAAAAATTTACAATAGAAAGAATAATATTTTTCATTTCTGAACGTATTACATGTAGTTATCTAAAACAGTTTTGTGAAAACAAATTCTTCAAAATGTTTTTTTCGTCGTGATATTACTACATTTTATATACGAGGAACGGGGGAGAAAAATACATATTTGGTTTGATTTCACGTGGATATGCACATGTTTCTGAGCACACTTTACTAAACAGTCTCACTGTTTTGTTATACATTGTCGATCACTCCAAAAGTAACAAAACAAAAAAGAAAGAGAAAAATGAAAGAATACAAGCAACCATCAAAATTTTCGATGATTCTATTCTATAAGGATACAAATGCATTTGACTATCGGAACGAATACTAAAGTAATACATTTACACTTACACACACACATATATATATATATATATATATGAAAAAATAGAACTAGAATAATTGAGGACAAATACAGATAATAATATTGGTGTAAGCGTGTACATAAATATTGATCGTGTACTGTGGGTCTGTGCCTACGAAATAAGGGGTACTGTGGGTCTCACGGTTCGCTAGTGCGCGTGGGGATCGTCCCCACAAAATTAATTATCATTTTTTTATTCATAATAGGGAAAAAGAGTTTTAATAAATATAGTTAAAACAAATAAAAAGAAAAATGTAAATAAAAAAACATTAAAACGGAATTTAGGAGTACTATTGTAAGATTGTTATTCTGCTGGAGACTACCACTGTACAAGTAATAATTAGTGGCAATGCCATGCTGCTTCAAATAAATATCAAAGGAAAGGACAAACTAAAACCATTATAATGTCTAACATAGTGAGTGCATATTGAGGAATACAGTGTAAATAATGATAAAGAAACATATGTGCTTTTTTCAATCTAAGTTATACCTTTTTGATTCTTCAGATTAAAATGAAAAATTAAGAAACTATAATGATGGTTGCGTTAATGAGTAGTGGCGTGAGGGTTGTCATGTCAGTTAAACAGCAGAAAAAATAAAAGAATGTGGGAGACAGCCTTTGCCTTTCACACAATTTTTAAGCTCTCTTCTTTTTTCTAAGGAAAACAATAGTACACAGTTAAATATTTCGCGGGCCCTTTGTTTCAATCAACTTAAGATTTATTAACAGCTTCATAATCGTTTTCCTCGAGTTTGAAATCAATCAGAATGTTTTAGTTTATTTGTTATAACATTTTGAGGACTTATTTTTGCTCAATTTTTCATAATCCCTAATCTGCAGGTAATAATCTAAAATAATATCTATAATTTTGGCAATGTCTTCAAATTTGATATATATTTTTCATTCTTCAATCTTGATCTTGACGCTGTAACTTACAAAGTGAGAAGTTGTCACTTTTATGAACAAGTTACAACTGTAACTATACTATAATGTTATAACTAACAAATTACATTAAAGTTTACACAAACATTTTCCCATGCTTTACTATCTAGTTAGTGTGTGATTTATAAAAAGTCAATTACAAACTTATTGAGATTATTAGATTCATAATTTTATAATTATTCAACAAAAAAAAAATCTAGGATTATCAATAAATTCAATTATTATGTTATTGGTTTATGATTTTATAAACATTTCATCACAAAATAATGAAATGAAAATATCATTAAAATAGAAAAAATTGTTTGGAAGACTTTACAAAAATAGAAAAACTAATCAACAAGATTCTAGAAAGCTCACTAACAATTCTTTAAAAAATTATCACTTATTTACTTTTTATGATTTTATAGAAGTCATCAAAATATTTTACAAATTAGAATCCAATAACATTCTTAATTTTGACCGAATGTTTTTTTATGTGGTTAGTGAAATCAAAACGCTTTGTCGAATAGTGTGTGGTAATCCAAAAACACGATCATTACTTTAACATCTCAAAAGATGTAATTATCTTAGGTAAAACGTTGTATTTATATATTTGTATGTGTGTTAGTTTTGTCAACAAAGTTATAATGGATGCAATAATAATAAAACACATAATAACCAAAATAGCCAATTTTATTACACTTGATAGTATAACCAATAGTGAAATAATAAAATAAATCAAATTTTAATTTCCCAATTCAGTATCATAATCAAGGAGTGAAAATGCTACCAAAATGACAAATTTAATGTGTACATAAAAATGATCGGAAACAACAAAAAAAAAAACATAAATGTGCCTAAGTCCATATTATTTCAATATATTCACATTAATATAATTAGCTTTAATAGATGAGATACCATATTAGAAATCTCAAGTGTGGTGGTTCCCACAAGCAAAGAGGGGAATGAGATAGCTATCTACCTATATTTATATCTACCACAACTTCACTCTTTTTCCTCAATCAACACACACAAATCAACACACTCGTTCTCCTTCTCTCCATCGTTTGATCGGTTGTTGTCTCAGTTCGATCCAATGGCGGATAACACCGGAAACGATAACCGGAGATCGATATGGGGAGTCCCGGAGAAACTTCAACTTCACATAGCGATGCTGACGTTGCAGTTCGGTTACGCCGGGTTCCACGTGGTGTCTCGAGCTGCTCTCAACATGGGGATCAGCAAACTCGTCTTCCCTGTTTATCGTAACATCATCGCCTTGCTTCTTCTCCTTCCCTTCGCTTACTTCCTCGAAAAGTAACGTTTTCCCTTCTTTATTTCAAACCCTATGTGTTTTCTAGTTGATAGTAATTTAATTAACACACTTAATATTGTGTTGTTTAGGAAGGAGAGACCAGCGATTACTCTCAACTTTCTCATCCAGTTCTTCTTTTTGGCACTCATCGGGTACATAAAGATATCTCTATATCTCTTTCACTCTGATCTTTCCAATAACAAAATTGGATTATTAACAATTTGTTAATGAATTATTATACACAACAGAATAACAGCGAACCAAGGGTTTTACTTGTTGGGACTAGACAACACTTCACCAACATTTGCTTCTTCCATGCAAAACTCTGTTCCCGCCATTACTTTTCTCATGGCTGCTCTTCTCAGGTATTGGATTGATCTCCTTTTTATTTGTTACTCTTTTAATAATTCGAATCGAAATAATATTAATATTTAAAAAACTTATGAACAGCTAGGATATGTATCACTTTAATAATGTTCAGTTTGACTTGTCAACGTACCATAAGTGGATTAAATATTATACATAGACAAACATTAAATGGCCCTTGTAAATTAATTACAAAGTATATAGTGATCATCATAGTAGTAACCATACTGTTCATGTACTGTATGTAAAAAAAAAAAACAATACAGGATTGAGAAAGTAAGGATAAATAGAAGAGACGGCATCTCCAAAGTCTTAGGAACAGCTCTCTGCGTAGCCGGAGCTTCCGTCATCACTCTCTACAAGGGTCCAACTATCTACACTCCGACCAGCCACCTCCACACTCACCTACTCACCACAAACTCAGCCGTAATAGCACCGTTAGGAGACGCCGCGCCCAAAAACTGGACACTTGGCTGCATCTACCTGATCGGTCACTGTCTCTCGTGGTCTGGATGGCTCGTGTTCCAAGCTCCGGTTCTTAAATCTTACCCGGCGAGGCTCTCGGTTACGTCTTACACTTGTTTCTTCGGAATCATTCAGTTCTTGATCATTGCTGCTTTCTGTGAAAGAGAATCTCAGGCTTGGGTTTTTCACTCCGGTTGGGAGCTTTTCACCATCCTCTACGCCGTTAGTATTTTCTTCAAATCTTTTATTTTTAGCCCTATTATTTAAATCGATCAATTTAGTCCTTAAAAGTTTTGGTTTAATTTCAGGGAATTGTAGCGTCTGGAATCGCGTTTGCCGTTCAGATTTGGTGTATTGACAGAGGGGGTCCAGTCTTCGTTGCTGTTTACCAACCTGTTCAGACTCTTGTCGTTGCGATCATGGCTTCGATCGCGTTAGGAGAAGAGTTTTACTTGGGCGGGTATGTCAAGTTAATAAAACCGAGTTGTTTATTTCAAATTTAATTATACTCCAAGGACCTAAACGAGAAATAAACGTTGACTTTTGCCACGTGGCGACTTTCTAATGGCAGGATCATTGGAGCCGTGTTGATCATAGCGGGACTTTACTTCGTATTGTACGGTAAGAGCGAAGAGAGGAAATTTGCAGCGCTTGAGAAGGCAGCAATCCAGTCATCCGCGGAGCATGGTATCGAGCGTGCACCTGTTTCTCGCAACTCGATCAAGTCGTCCATCACAACTCCACTGCTCCATCAGTCAACGGACAACGTTTGACTTTGTTCTTTTCACTCGTAATTACAAATGCCATTTTACCCCAATTAAAAAGGGAACAATGGTGTTGCACGTTTGTGTTTTTATGACTTTTGTGTCTGCTTTTTTTTTTTTTTTTTAAATGTTTTCTCTTTTTTTTTTTCTTTAATTATTAGTTACCTAAGAAAGGTTTTTGAGAAAGGAAAAAACAAAAAAATGGCGGATGAGACATCATTGTTCATGAGGATGAAGATGATGATGATGATCTTATGTGGGAGGAGCTTTGGGTTTTGGATTGGGGCTTTTCTATATAAAATATCTGGCTGATATATTAGTGCCATTTTTCTTGTGTTTTTTTATTTTTATTTTATTTCTTTCCTTTTCGATCATGATCAATAGAATGTTATAATTTGCATTTATGATCTTTAGTAATTTATCACTGTCGGGATATTCAATCTGGATTAGATCAAACGATTTGTTCTCAACTGAAGCAATGGATCTTTCAACAAAATTGATTAAAAGTTGTCTATTTAAACAAAACAAGTTTGGTTAAAATTTATTTATTTTTCAAATATCCAAAAACTTAGCCGAATGGACAAAAGCAAATAAACATTTAAACATAATATATAAAAGTTGAAAAACCAAAACTTTATAATTTCATATCTCAAATTATATCAAACCTAATATAATAAAATATGGAGTATGGACCATCTAAAAAAATTCAATCCATCTGTAATCAATTGTCTTTTGACTTCTGAGTTGAACGGTCCATAAATTCTAACATGGTATTAAAATTTAGATGACTCGAGATAGCTATGTTTTTCGATATGAATATTTGGTCCATACTATAATTTGGTTCGAGATAGCTAGCAGTAAAGCACTGAGTGTCTTTCTCCGTTCTCCTGGCCTGGGCCGGCTTACACGTTAGTTTTCTTACATATCAAATATTATACTATATTTTTCTCTTTATATGAACAAGTCCATTAACAAAGTTTCTTCATGTACATAAGCAAAGACACAGTCATACAGTGCATGCATAAACTAAGTCGCAGAAGTGTTATCTATTTTGCTATCTAACTTTTATCTGGCATTGAATGAATAAGAAACCAAATTTACATGTCAATTAGTCGGTATGTGGATTCAGGATTTGGTGTTTGAGTTTGACCCAATCACTGTTTACTAGCATTAGGTAGAGAGTAGAGACCATTTATATGGGCCGATGGGCCGAATATAGATTTTGGGCTGACGATAAACGGGCCATGTAGTACTCCGGTGAGAGGGTTACAGTTACACATAGCACAAAGGCGAAGGTATGAAAAGAGGATATAAGAAGTAAAAAACACAACAAACGAGACAATTAAAAAAAACACTGAAAAGCCCATCGAAAATAGAGACATATGTAGTCTACACACTGACCGTTACACACAAACGTAACATTCCCGTTTTCTTAACACAGATACATTGCACTTTAAGTTTTCCCCATGACACATATTTATTTAGCTTTGAGACACACAACTGTCGTTTTTACGTTTTAAGAATCTACTTTTACACTACAGACAAACGACATTTATAGATGTGAACATATATAATTTACATGGAGCTGGTGTATATTTACATATATAACCTACATCACGGTGAAAATATATTTGTATATGTAATTTTTGTATATGATAGTCTTTATAATTAAGGAGAGTTTAGTGACACCTCAAAGTGGGGAATGAAAGGAATCCCAATTAGAATAGCCACCGGAAATACAAGTATCAAATCGAGAAATATCATTATCTCCTTCATTAACCCAAGGAAACCCTAACGACCTTGTAGCTTCTTCCCATATAGAAGAATCATCCATTACCGGTAATTCCACGTTTATATGCTCCCATGATATCTCCTCTGTCACTCTCCTACATGATGACATCTCGTTGGATGAACACGGCGACTCGGAGTCGCTGCTTTTTCCACCAGTGTTGCTGCTTGGTGTCGTCTGGGATGTCTGAGACGATGGCGTTTCAGGGTAACTTCTTAAGGACTCTGGGAGGTTAAGATGAGCCTCGGGACCATAAAGCTTACGAGCTGCGGTGTCATAAGCCAAGGCAGCTTCGCGGGAGGTGTCAAAGGTACCGAGCCAAAGACGAGCTCCTCGGTTAGGCTCACGGATCTCAGCGACCCATTTTCCCCAAGTGCGCTGTCTAACACCTTTGTAAGTGCAAGACGCGTTATCGGGTCCACCTTTTCCTCTCATACAGCCTTTCCTCGAACTAGCTTGGACAGTTCGTTGTTTCTTGTTAGCACCAGCCATCATCACCTTTGGCTCTATGGATGACATGTACGGATGTTGACAGCTCGAAAGTGATGTTATGTGAAGATTTTTTTGTGAGTGATAAGGCAAAGATATGATGTAATGGGTAGGTGTGTATATATAGTGGAACATAGTGATGAAACGTGGCGTGGAGAAGATATAGCTGGCGCAGACATGACGGAGGGTCGTGTCGCGAGGAGGAAGCTTGTGTTGTGTTTGTAATCCTAACACTTGTCTCGAGAGACCCTTCTCTTTTTGGCAACAGTGATCGTAAAACCAGCTGAGAGAGAGAGAGACGATTTGAGATTTTCTAAAAAACAAAAGAGAGAGATATGGATAAGGTCATCCACGATTGGGCAAAAATATAAAATATATATCACTATGAATTAACGGTTCGTCGTGTGAACGCATTTAATCCCAAATAGCCTTATTTCAAATAGCTAAAAATGAAAATTAAAATACTGAGTTACAGTATTTGAGTTAGCAAATAATGTAAAAGTTTGATTTTATATATTACTAGGAAGCCATAGAATGACCAAAACTTTTCTTGATGAATCACTGATACATATATATTTGTCAAACAAATCATATCATACAAGTTGTAACTTGTAAACATTGAAAAAGAAACGTAGGTAGGTTTCCTTAACTCTCCGTACGTAAGTAAAGTCACCAAATATTTTTCCTTGATGTTATCCATTCTCTTGGCTTTTAATTGCCACGTGAAAAAAACATAACAAAATAGTCAGTCATGTGGCGACTATTTGTCCACGAAACTGAACGTGCGGACCCCAAAGGTCTCTCGGAAGAAGACACAAAGTTGAATTTTTGCTTCTCTTTTTAAGAGAACATTTGTGGTCGAGACACACGTGAAAAGGCTGCCTCTTCTCATGAGTAGTTTGATAACTACAAAAGCTCTGGTTCCAATTATCTCAACATTTTTTTTTTCCAAATAAATAGTCTTTTTTGATCAAACATATGTTATTATTCACTAAAGAAAAAGTAACATACAAGGTAGGAAAAGAGGGCAGAATAATGCATCTCTCAAAATTTAGAACAACAAAGCAGTAAAGATAAATAAGTACATGAGATAATAGAGACTTGAGAGTTATGGACCAAAAGCTAGCTACCATTTTGGAGTTTGTAAGATCAAGACATATCAATGCTATTCTCTTGAGCAAGTCAAAGAAAGAAAGAGTAACCACTGTCTTGCAACGAAGAAAGGGTGGCAAAGAAACGAGCAAAGCTGAGAGTCTCACCAGACATAGAGCTTTGACGGGGATTTGAGCAGGATTGAGGGTGCTGTGAGAAATGGTACCAATAGAAGTGGTTGTGAATCTGGGTTGAAAGGGAGTAGCTTGAAGAGGTTGTGGTAACCATTGCTTCCTTGAGCAGAGATCATAATGCCACTATTCTCCAAGCTTGATTGAAGGGTCTTCAATAAGTTGATAAGATGCAGTTTGGAGCACAAGTTCAGTAGGCGAGATAGAGAGAGGAGGTTGGTGAAACAAAGGTAACCCCCACTCCTTAGAGTTGGGATCATAATGCCAAGTTTCAGCCATTGTTCTCCTTCTAGAGGTTCATCCCTAGGTGATTCTAGTAACATGGTTCTCAGGGGATTCGTACACCAAACGAGCCACAATGATGGTTTAAGGTTCCATAGCAGTCTTCTAACTAAGGATAGCTTTAACCTGATCAATCGTTGGCTAGGATGCGGAAGACTAGAGTTCAGACCAGACCTAGTTACACACTGACACTGGAGCTGTCGGAATAATGAAAATATATGGTAAAAGAGAACACAGGATGCAAGCATTGAATGTAATACAACAAGCAGATCAGATTCACATCAGAAAACCAGCATTGCAATCCTACAAATCAACCACTTCAAGGAACCTTGACACAAGAAGTTTTCAAGGGGATCAGTTGCATTTATTCTTCTGCTACCGAGGAAACCTCGACTTGACCAAACAGATAGAACTGAGACTAAACAAATTTGACTTGAAAAAGTGTCTAAAGCTCGTCCAAGTCATAGGAGAATCATATCTTAAACAGAGCGAGCTAGTAATCAGGATTCCAAGATAAGCATGAGAATTAAACCTGGGCCAAAGGGATGGCAAGAGAGAAACATAGGACGTTTTGGGTGTAGGTTGCATTGTCACAATCTTTCTCGTCTCCGGCGTCATAACAGAGCTCCTTTCCAACTGCAACCAAGTAAACGCCTTGGTGAGGAGATCAAGATCTAAGGAACGGTGAGATGTTGCGATTGACAGCGAGAGAAGACGGAAGGATAGGCATAAACCGAGGCTAGTGGGGCATTCATGTTTCTCAGGGACAGTACCGGGTGGCTGGAGACTCGATGGAGAAAGCTCACCGAGAAGAGTCACCAGATGCAGACGAGGGGCGGAAGTTGAAGCTGAAGCACGATTGAAATTGAGATCTGGAAACTCAAGGGATCTCCGATAAAGCCAAAACGAAGATCGAATAGACTAAAGAGAACAAGGAAACAGCAGAGATGAATAAACGATGATTCAGCGACGCCGATCGGACTCGACGCCGCCGGGAGAGGATATTTCGGTGGTTGTGCCAGAGAGAAGGTGGTTAAAGCCAACTCTTTTTTTTTGTTCCATAACGGTTGAGATTCTATTCCAAATAAATAGTCTAGATTTTAATTTGAAGTTTTTTACTTCCATAGATTATTGTGGAATTTGGTAAGTAAGCATTAGTAACAAAATCAATGCAATTGCAAAACCAAGATAAATTAACAACTACCTTTTTGTCAAAATAACATTTTACTTTAGACGATAGAAATTACTTTCGAACCTTGTCTAAGGTAGATTTTTTTTTTTATTGCCCATATCGATAAAAATGCTTTATTCTAATTCAGATTATTAAATATCTAGTACCCAAAAAAAAAACATAAAAGCAGTAAGGTTATTTAAGATGAATTATCTTGTTCAAATGGGACTTTGTTAATGGTGGATTTGACTTCGATAGTCCCATGCCTTGTGATAGTAGCACAAAAACTCCTCTCCGATCTATGATCTATCACGAATTTTTTTGATTGGGTATATCTTTCTGAATATCCATTCCCGTTTTTTTTTTTTTTTTTTTTTAAATTTGTTGTCAAACAATCCATTCCTGTTAAAGTGAAGTATCTATTTGTTTTTAATGTATCAAATAGCCTTAGATTAAATAAAAATGTACGTGAGACAATGATTTTGACCCAAAAAGAATGTCGATAACAAAGTCAAAGTTGTTGTTACAATAGTATAAAATTATGATAGAAGAGAAACATATCATCGATGGTGAGTGATGTGTTGGGGATTATTGCAAACATTCATTAGCCACAAACTTTTATAGTGAAAAATAATCAAATGTAATTTTTTTTTTCTAGAGAGTCCAAGTTCCAAGATTTGATTAGCTTGTAGGTTGGTCATCATCTTCGCTCTTCTCTTTGAGGATCATATATAAATAAGATGCAACGCTAAGAGTAGCGGCGCCTAAGGCAATTCCTCTGAAGACATCGAACTGATCGTACTTGTTATAAAACAAAGCCACGAGAACCGACACGATCGGCCACGTACAAACACTGATCACGTTCGAGAACTCGGCCGAGACAGCCAACACTAGCCCCACGATCCCGACCCAGTATATCTGCCATGCAACGGCTTGACCCACCATAGTCCACACGTAGGAAACTTGCCCCTTCGAGAACCCATCCATCTCTCTCTTCAAGTTGTGATGGTCGCCGGAGATGAAAACGGCTGCGACAAAGATGACAGTGGCAAGGAGAGACGAGAAGATCAGCAACTCAAGAACAACGATGAAACTTGCTTGTTTTCTGTTTGGGGACTCCTTGCAAACGGAGATAAAAGCCTCGAATGTGCTCCTGATCTGGGAGAGGAGCAAGGAGAAAAAGCCGGCGGCACATAAAGCCACATACATAACACGAAAGTTGTGTATCTTCCCGTTGTAAATGATGGGTGACCCGGCGGAGAAAGTGTAGAGAGTGAAAGTTCCGGCTAGGGTGGCTAAGATGAGAGAGAGAATCATCCATATATTGAATTTGACTTTAACGGAAAATATAAAGATGGAGAAAATGGGGGTGAAGAAGAGCTGTGACGTGTAGATGAGAGTGAAAACTTTAAAGGGGATCCGGTATTTAATGTTCGAGAAAAATGCTTGAAAAAACATGTAGATGACAATAATAGGGTAAACTACTATTAGCGTGAGGGCGATTCCATCGGAGGTAATGAGAAGTTGTTTCCGTTTCTTGGAGGAGAAGGAAAGGGACGAGGAGGATGGGGAATCCGACGACTTGGAGAAGGGATTGGGTCCAGAAGCTGTACCTACGGCTCCGGTTTCTGTGGAGGAAGTAATAGTTCTCGAGGATCCTGGCGATGCATTGACCTGTTACGGCCAAGATGATGCATATGATGATGGTAACCCATTTTTTGAGTCTTTGGTTCGAGTCACTGGTTTGGTTTATTGGTGTACTTGAGCCGTGCTCCATATAGAGCGGCATTTGCACAAATTGTTCTGCAAAGGAAAAACATGTAATGGTTAATCACAACATATTTGATCAGTAAAAAAGCCGTTAAGTAATTTAAAAAAAAAACATATTTTATCAGAAGAATCTGCTTACCTTGTGAATTGGACTGCATTGGTTGATTATACCCCATTGATAAAAATATACGAGTTTTGAGAGTTTGGAAGCAAATGGTTTAAGATTTATTGTTATTTGATTATGTTTCTGAGGAATTAGAAAGCTGGATTTATGTCTTTATAGCCAAGCAATGGTTTGGGGGTGGACTTTGACGGGGTAAGGCTGATTTGCCTAGTTGAGCAATTGGGTTTCAGACTTTAGTTACTATTTGCAGACGAAAGCTGAGTATTTAAATATCCTTTTCACATTCTATTATATTTCATTGTGATTTTGTCAGCGGAAGACTCATTATTCTGACATATTCCTATGAGTAAGAGACCAAGTATAGTGAGATGACTTTCTCATTCAACTTCCCATGTTTAGGAATTAATCCCTGGAAGGATGGCCCAAATAAACAGCTCGCTACATATGGTAACGAACACTTCTTAGTTCTTGGGATAGAAGAAAATTCAAAATGTATGTTTGGAGTTGAGGAGATGAGCTAGGGAGAAAAAGTAATACACAACAAATTGAACAACAAAATGTATATTAAAATGAAATCCATGTTTAAGACTTGAAATATTTAATTGCATGGTGTCACACGGCACAAGGGAGAACATGTAACAGAATAAATGAAATCACTAAAATAATAACTAACACACAAACTTTATTATTTTTCTTACTGTTTTCAAAACATTACTTCAAAACAATTCAAATCCCATTGGTGTAGAGATGTAAGGATCAGGTTTTAAGAACTCAGAGATGTAAAAGTAATACACAACAAATAGAACAACAAACCGCAAAACTCTAGGCATCTTCCAATTACCAAAACCTCTTTTATGTTTGTAAAAAGAAGAAGCGACCGCAATGGCGGAAAGCACTAAAGCGGCTCCTAGAAAGCCACTAAACTCCTCTTCTTCGTAATTGCAAAACAAGATTCTAAGAACCGCCACGATCGGATAAGTACAGAGACTGATGACGTTCGAGGTCACGATCGAGTCGGCGAACACAACAAGCCCTACAAGCCCCACCCCATAGATTTGCCACGCGGCGGCTTGACCAACCATAGTCATAATGTAAGAAACCTTTCCCTTCGAGAAACCATTGATCCCTCTCTTCAGATCATGACTCTCGCCGGAGATGAAAACGGATGCAATGGTGGCCAAGAGAGACGAGAATATGAGCAATTCTAGAACGTCTTTGAAGCTAGCTTCCCTGGTGCTATTGGTGATGAAAATGCTATGAATGTTGCAGAGGAGAAAAGAGAAAGTGATGGAGGCTAATAAAGCCGACCAGTCACCGCTTAAGTTAGAGGAGAGAGTGGTGACGACGACGGTGAAGATGAGAGATATCACAATCCATAGATTGAATTTGATACGGTTGACGATGCCTGAGAAGATCGATGTGAAGTAGAGATGTGTCCCCTCGATGAGTAGGGACTTCGTGAAAGGTGTCTCGAGCTTACCTTTGACGTATAGTTTTACCTGAACCACCATTAGTACGCCGGTACAAAGGTAAAGTACGGTGTGGGAAGATGGATCGGAAGTAATGAGAAGTTGATTGTGTTTTCTGGAAGAGAGGATGAAGAAAGGGAGAAGGAGAGGGTATCCGATGACTCGGAGGAGAGGTTGAGTCCATACGCCGTCATATTGAAAGTGGTTCCGGTTAGTGTGGTGGTCGTAGAAGGTTTCGAGGAGTCTGGCGATGGATTGACCGGTTATGACGAACATGATGCAGATGATGATGGTGCGCCACTTGATGGGTTTCTCGGTTTGTTTAATCAGTGTAGTTGGATCAAGCTCCATATTGATTAGTGTTTCTACATATTCACCGAAAACAGGAGAAACAAAACTAAGTTTACACAAACATTTGCACAACATTAGTATGTGATATATATCATGACTCGTGGAATCTAGAACTCAAAATTCAGCCTAACGGCATTCACTAAAAAAAGAAAGCAAAAATGTGACATCAGGATTATACATACCTTGCGGATTTTTCTGCATTAGTTTTTAGCTGATTTGTTGACTTCCTTAGCGCCTGTTTGTGTTAATATTCTCACCCGGTGGTTTGAGGGGTTGAATTTGACGACGCAAAGCCTCCTAAAGCATGTGTATCAGTACGACTTTTGAGCATGTGCATTATAGGTTTATAGCTGTTCTAACGACAACAATAGTGACAAAAATAATGAACAATTATTAGCTGAAAAAGTCAACTGATTTTTTTTTACTAAAAGAATCATTGTTAGACTAGTTGACTACGTATTGAAGAACTTATCTATAGTTAGACTATGCCATTCTATCCAAAAAGTGGAATTTGAGTAAGAAATCGGAACCGTATAACATTACTAGCCAGTATGCTTCTCTTGCATATCCTTCTTCTCATGTTTTAGATATCCAAATACAACATCAGTCCATCTTCAGATTAAATTGGTAGTTAAACTGAAACACCAATTCATCTTCAGATCCAACCATTCCGAAGACAGAAATAGTAAATGAGGTTGAAAGATTTGTCTAAACTGCTAGCAATTGACCTGCGCTACGCGCGGGAGTTAGATGAAGGTGTATTTGAAAGTTTTGTTGTGTATATTATTTTTTGGTTATGTAAATTCATCTTTATGTCTGTTTTTGTATTTGATTTGGGTGCTTATGTTGTTTGTTGGATATTTTTTTTTTAAATAGGCTTTGCAGTAAATATAATTTAGTGTGTTTTTTTCTTTTCAAAATCTGAGATCATCTTCTGTATTTTTTAAATGTTTTCTAAATAATTATGATGAGAAGTTAACATTGTGTATTTAAAGTTGTTGTTTTGTTGTAGTTGTTAGTTGTGATTAATGTATTATTATTTGTCATTGTCTAGTATACAATATTTGTATCTTGGTCCTTGGTTTTGGAATTTTTATTGTTATCTTTTGTCTTCATTATACACAAGTCTTATCATCACCAATTTTTTTAAGTATTCTTTTCCTCTTAAGTTTTATGATTTAGTTAGTTTTAATTTTAAATTTGGTTATTTCAATTATTTATTTTAGAATTTATTCTTTATTTAATTGAAAAAATCAAAATATATAATACCAAATTGAGCTATGTATGTATCTCCATCTATAGTGTCCACCTCAATACCAATTTTCTTAAGAAAAATGTTTTTCTAATCTTTTGAACTTTCTATTTATTTGTTAGCTTTAAATATATGGTCAACACAATTTATTATCTTAAATTTCTCTTTTTATTTAATTGATGAATTTAAAGAAAAATAAACTCTCTTCTTCTAGAGTGACATCTCATCACCAATTTTTTTTTTAATATATACATTATCAAAATTAAAATACAAATTTTCATATTCAATTTATTTATTAAACAAAATATTTTTGAGTATTTGAATATATGTAGGTGTGATTATATTATCATCTAAGAAATGCAAGTCTAAATAAAATTACATGATGTCTTGATTCATGATGTCTTGATTCATGAAATAACATTTAAAATGGAAGAAAACTTGTATATATAAATAATACTAAACATTACGCTCCGATCATCCTAATCAACTAATTAAGCCTATATATGGTATTAAAGTCGACTACTCGCTAATAGACATGAAGCATGTTACAACAAAGAACAAAAAGTGCTTTGAAAAATACTTTATCGATATCGTTACGAACATGCAGGGATTTGATAAAGCCGAAACTATGAATTGTGTAATGATTAATGAATACTTAATCATTTTATTTGGAATTTTTCCATATACAAAATGGAATCTTCTTAGTCTAATAGTCTATCTAGTAATTTAAGTGATCTAACCAATAAATGTTTGTAGAGGAAAAGTATACGAAACGAAATGTTTAAGATAATTTAACGGAATAGAAAACAAGTTAAACAATTGGTTTTGGTCGGTACACTCAAGTTCAGTCGTAAGCTATGACGAAACTACATTAAGATATTAGTATTATTCTACTCTTTCCAACAATACGGGATATTAAAGTACGTACGTATAACGTATCAGTAACCCAATAGTTGAATCAAAAATCTTGCCGAGAATCATATATTATATAGTTTTTGGATGATAAAATGATGTATGAAGAAATAGGTTGGAAAGGGTAGTCTCTATGACGATTGTTTGTGAGGGCCTGAGGGGACGTCGCCTTCCAATACCATTTTGTGATGCTTTCTATATATTGTTGTGACTTGTATGGAGTGCGACTTTGTTCTCCATTCCTCGCATAAAACACATATCATCCCTTACACAAACACCCCCTTTATCCTATACTTACCATTTCCCTAGCTAAGTTAGCACCATTACAAATTAGTAGTATAAATGTAAATCGTTAAGTAGAAATAAACTATAATACAAAAGAGCGTTTTATTTCAATCTTCTTATTTTCTTAAGGTTCAGACTTTTTTATTCTTAATTAACACACACAATACACACAGATAGAGGCACAAAGCCTTGCAAGCACAAACGAAAGAAGTTATACTCAAAACACGGAGAGATAACAACTACAACACAAGAAAACACACTGAGTTACATAAGAACACATTTAGGTTTCTCGATCACAATAAGTACTGGATTTACGCTTTAATCAGAGATGCAGTTAGGTTTTTATTAGGATACATGAGGATTGGTTATGGACTGTTTATCAACCGGTTATCTCTGGTTTATTAGTTTGGTGTAATGAGATGTTTGTATATAAGGAGATAAGATTTATCTTCCTAAACTAAGCTTTGTAATTCACATTTATTTTCTATCAAGAAAGTTTGTTGAGCTTATCGTCGGAGTTATCCTTTGTTTCTCTCTTCTTCTGTTTGCTTTATTTCTTTGATTGACCTTTATCGTGTCGATTCTTTGATTTTCTTTTACAAATTCGACCCGATTTCTCTTTTCAAATCCCTAGAGTATGGGATCTTATGTTCCTCCTTCTTCTGGGAATCCGATGACTGCTTCGCTTCAGTCTAATTCAACTTCGAGTGAAACCGTTGAGCCTCCGCGATTTCAGACAGATCAGTATGAGAATCCTTTTTATCTCAACAGTAATGATCATGCTGGGCTTGTTTTGGTCTTCGGTCGACTTACAACGGCTTCAGAGTTCCTTCTTAGAAGAGATCTATGTGGATGGTGTTGAATGTTCGCAATAAGCTGGGTTTTATCAACGGTACGATTACTAAGCCTCCAGAAACTCATCGTGATTATGGAACTTGGTCTAGATGTAATTATATTGTGAGTACCTGGTTGATAAACTCAGTAGATAAAAAGATAGGACAGAGTTTGCTCTATATTCCTGCTGCATAGGGCATGTGGAAAAGTATTTTCAATCGTTTTAAACAAGATGATGCTCCTAGAATCTTTGATATTGAGCGACGTCTTAGTAAACTTGAGCAAGAATATTTAGATGTTACTGCTTACTATACAGCTTTGGTTTCTCTCTGGGAAGAACATAAGAACAATATTGATCTTCCTATTGCCCAAGCCATGAAATCAGAAAAATGGACAAATGCAGCAGGTGATGAACTTAATGCTCTTGAGTCTGCACATACTTGGGATGTTGAATCCTTACCCCCAGGTAAGAATGTTGTTGGTTGTAAATGGGTGTTTACTATTAAGTATAACCCTGATGGTTCAGTGGAGAGATATAAAGCTAGGCTGGTTGCCCAAGGGTTTACACAACAAGAAGGTTTGGACTACATTGAAACTTTTTCTCCTGTGGCAAAGTTGACTAGTGTGAAGCTACTACTTGGTGCAGCTGCTAAGAAAGGGTGGAGTTGAATACAGATGGATGTCTCTAATGCCTTTTTACATGGAGATTTAGATGAAGAAATTTATATGAGTCTACCTCAAGGGTACACTCCACCACCAAATGTCACATTGCCTCCTAATCCGGTATGTTTACTTCGCAAATCTCTTTATGGCTTGAAGCAAGCTTCTCACCAATGGTATAAACGTTTATCCTCTGTTTTGTTGGGTGCAAACTTTATTCAGTCCCCGGCTGATAATACACTTTTTGTCAAAGAGAGACCCGGATCTTTTATTGCAGCTTTAGTCTATGTTGATGATATCATGATCGCTAGCAATGATGATAAAGCAGTGGATAGTTTGAAGGCATTTTTACGGTTTGAATTCAAAATTAAGGATCTCGGTCCTGCCAGATTTTTCCTTGGACTTGAAATCTCCCGCTCCTCCAAAGGTATCTCGATTTGTAAGAGAAAGTATGCACATAACTTATTGGAGGATGCAGGTTTACTTGGTTGTAAACCGAGTCCACTCCCCATGGATCCTAGTCTCCATCTTACAGCTGCAATGGGGACACCTCTTTCTCATCCTCGATCGTACAGGGAACTTGTTGGACGATTACTTTACCTTACAATTACAAGACCAGACAGCACATTTGCTGTTCATCAACTTAGCCAGTTTATCTCAGTTCTCTCAGATATTCACCTTCAGGCGGCTCATAAGGTACTCAAGTATATCAAGAACAATCCTGGCCAAGGTCTAATGTACTCTGTAGATTCAGAGATATGCTTGAATGGTTTTTCGGATGCTGATTGGTCGAACTGTAAAGATACAAGGCGATCAATAACTGGCTACTGCATTTATCTTGGTGATTCCTTAATATCGTGGAAGTCGAAGAAACAGAGTATTGCGAGCCGGAGCAGTACAGAGTTAGAGTATCGTAGCATGGCACATGCGACTTGTGAGATTATTTGGCTGCAACATCTCTTAAAGGATCTTCATCTCCACGTGACTAGTCATGCTAAGCTTTACTGTGATAATAAATCGGCTATGCATATTGCTATGAATCCAGTATTTCACGAGAGGACAAAACATATAGAGATCGACTGTCACATGGTTCGTGATCAGATTAAAGCTGGCAAGCTCAAAGTTTTTCATGTACCATCAGAGAACCAGCACGCAGACCTTCTCACCAAACCGCTCCATCCAGGTCCTTTCTATGGATTTCTTTCTAAGATGTCATTATCAAGTCTTTATCTTCCAAACAAGACACCTTTGAAGATAACGACTTGAGAGGGGCGTATTAGGATACATGAGGATTGGTTATTGACTGGTTATCAACCGGTTATCTCTGGTTTATTAGTTTGGAGTAATGAGATGTTTGTATATAAGGAGATAAGATTTATCTTCCTAAACTAAGCTTTGTAATTCACATTTATTTTCTGCTAAGAAAGTTTGTTAGAGCTTTGATTGCTCTTCTCTTCTTCTTCTTCTCCGTTATGACTATCCGGTGAATCTGAATCTTAATAGTTTTTGCCGAAAACCGCGTAAACCGAATTCCATCCTTCTTGAGTAGGGTGATCATCGCATAAGGTATAATTCTTCACACCTTTCTCGTCCACAGCACCACAAACGCCTCCGCAACACTCTTTCAACGGAGTTTCAAACCTCGTAATCCCTACATTTCCATAAACCAATCACACAAAAAGTCTTGAAAATATGGGTTTTAATTATGTATAATGATGTTTTTCCAAAAAAAAAAATGTATAATGATGTTGTTTTAGTACTCGATCTTTACCTGGAGTCTCTCCTTTGTTCTTCAAGACGGTCAATAACCATGAAAGTTGAATGCTCGGTTTCCTTGTTGAGCTTGGCCACTACTGTCTGTAACAAGTTTACAAGTTGTTTGCAATAAGCGAAAGATGAGCCTTTCGAGACAATGGGGATAGCAATAATGGTATTGCTATCTTTTTCACTCCCAATGCATGGATTCGCCTTAAATTCACCTCGGTTTGATTGATGACTTGCTTCATGTATACTATAAAGCCCTGTAATAAAGGATCAAGTAAACTCTCTTTCTCATATATATTCATATAAAGCATTGGCCTGACTGGAATTAGTAGTCTAAGACTAAGAGCTAACTAAATTTTGAAACCTGATTTCTAGAACTATGCAATTTAGTCATAAAATGTTTAGACCGAATACACACTTTCTCCATTTCCTAAAAATCTATGTTTTTTGCTTTAAAGTTTTGTTTTATGTAGATAATAATTTTTTTAAAATAATTCTTTAAAGGCAAAAAATTATTTGATATCTCATTATATAAAATTATGATAGCTAATGGTCATATTTATATGATTATGATTAGAAGTCATCCCGTGCGTAGCTTACAATGTTGTTCAATTTTAGTAATTTGGAAATTATTAGTTTTTATTTGTTTAGTCAATACTGTTTTATTAATCATCTGTTTTATTAAACTCAAGAAATTATTGGTAATTTGAAAAATATACTGATCATTTTAGTTTGTTTGGGTTACTTGAATTTTCCATTTATATATAGTATTAGAATATTTCAACACATGGAGAAAATTTTGATTGCATAGTAGAGTATATGATTTTTTTTCCCTTTAGATTTTCAATACATATTAGAGCATGTGCATTGGTGAGAGACTCATTAAGCTTCTCATCATATAATATTATCTTTTAATGTAGAGAAATTTGGGAACATCTTTCTAATATTGTGAGTCCATTGGTGAGTTTCTCGTCAATATAATATTTTTATTTTTAATATAAATTAATATTTTTAATATAATTTTATTTGAATACTTATTTGTTATTTTTCTTTGCATTTGATCTTAAATAATAAATAAAATTATTAATATTTTAAAACATATTAAATTGCTTATTAATTATATTTAATTTTATTATGTAGTTATATTTCATATCATATATGTATTATCAATAATAAAATTATATATACTAATATAGTTTGTGAAAGTTTCATGATACTATTTTTTTTACAATTCTCATAATTTGTTTAATCATACTAAAATTTTTATTGTATCAACTAATATTAATTTTAAATAATATAAATATTGTATATTGTTTAAAATTATGCATAATGGAACTTGTAGAAAGCTAATTTTATTGTATGACTTATAAAAAATCTAAAATTTTAAAAATAACAAAATAAACTATTTAATTAAGATTTTAAATTTTTGTGGATTTAGTTTATTATAATAAAATCTAGCTACTTAGATAATGACATGTGTTATTATATGTTAAACCTTGAGAATCTATTTTTCCTTTTTCAATTAAAATAATATTATTCTTTATTCATTAATTTTAATTATTAGAAACTCTATGACGAATTACCAATGCACATGGTCTTAAGCATTTACCATCTTTTTGCTTTTGTCGCTTGCGTTTGCAAAATTTCTATTACCAGTTCGAAATCTACAGAAAAATGTAATTTTAGAATATAACTTACATGAATAAAATCTAAATATGAAATTTAGATCAACAAAAATTAACTTAATAAATAATGAAATCACATTGTTCCCTCATAATATAATTTATTATTTATACATTCTAATACAAATTAAAATTGTTTTTACGAAATTTTAATAATGATAATGAATCCAAGTAAATGAAGTTATAAAAAATTTCACTAATTTTTGGATGAGTATAAACATGAAATGGTTTTATTTCATGATCATCATATATGCAATTGAATAAAATGAATAACCATTTTATCGTATCTACTTAGAAGACAAACCGTAGAATATTATAATGTCAAATGTCATAATAATAAAATTTCTTACAAAGTAAAATATTATATGTGAAAGTGGAAAATGTTACAGGAATTTTTTTTGTTCTTTTATTTCTAAGATGGTTAATTCTAAAGCTGTTTGATACTAAGATTCTTAAAAATATATGATACCAATATACAATTTGCATATACTACTCAAAACTATATAAGTCAAATTAATCAGATATAATATAGAAAAATGCAACTCATATCGTACCATGATATAAAAAGACATCAGAACCTTAACAACATGATTTTTTTAGCCTATGATAGTAAACATACAATTTTCCATTTTTTTAGTAGTTTTAAATACATTTTTTTTGCTTAAAGATAAAAACTACTAAGAAACTAAATTTACAATGGAGAAACTCATATACATCATCCAGTAAGAAGAAGTTTTATCCTGCTTTACCACATGAATGTCCAAAAAGAAAAAAATATTATAATTCTAAAATATAAGAAAGAAACAAAACCTAGCATGCCCAACATATTAAATCATGATACAGTTCATTTTTCTCATGATGTAGTAATATTAACACAACCAACAAACACGACAACCCTGAAGTAAAAATAAAACATGGTTGAAGGCTCTACCCATAGGCCAAGCAAGTGAAGTTAAAGGTTAAGGCATCAATTTTTCTGGGGCATATTTTAGGCCAAAAATTTTAGGTTTTTTATGTAGGAAAAAATTAAAATTAAAATTATAAGTTCAGTTATTAACTCTATTTAAAAAGTTTCCATATTCGAAAAGTTTTAAAAGAATAATGAGTTATTTGGCAATATAAAATTTATTTTCGTATAAATATTTAAATGAACATGAAAACACTGAAAAGAGAAAGAAAAATGTGAGCAAGCAAAAAACGAACTACAATATGAAAATAATGAAATAATTTTTTTATTTTAGTATATTTTATAATTTTGTTTACAATAATAAAAATGGGGTTTTAAAAAATATTGGCGTATGACATCCAAAGTGTCGGACCGGCTCATGGAGAGTAGGAAAGACATACATAAACACTCTAATGAATAAATAAATTTGTTAACATTCTCACATAATTTTTTTAATATAAACAACAAACATGATAACCTGCAAAAATAATTTAAAAATTATCCAAGAATACCTATTGAAATTTAGAAAGATATATAAAAATAATATAATTCTTTATAGGAACCTATTGACTGAAATTAAATAATAATAACTGGAAAGTTGTTTGAAAAGGAGAGTAATTAGGGATTGAATTCTAATGTCATAGAAAACGGAATAAATTCTACTTTTATGGGAAAAATTTGGTAAGATCTAATGGGGAATAAATGAGTAAGCAGTTATCAAATTACTTACGGAAAACATCCCACCATTAGATTATATAAGAATAAAAGCCATAAACTAAGCATAAATGAAAATCCAAAAATTTATGAATTGATAAGAGAATTTTTAGAACACATAAACATCCCACAGTCTAACATAATCTAAAATCATTTCTTGCCCATGAATCATTTATAAGATTGAAACCAGAAATAAATTTATACATAATTTAGAATCCGTTTTTGCCCTGAATCATACATAAGATTGAAATCCATATTTATAATTTTAAAATAAACTATAATCAGTTTTTTTCATAGGATGAAACACAAACTAAGAAATGGTGGCTTTAGATTAGAAGGGGTCTACAACGGTTCTTATTGAAGAAATGAAAAAGAAAATGGCAAGAGTTTTTTGTTTGTTTTATGGGCCTCTAATTACTTAGGTCCAAAGTACAAATGAATTTAATTAATTTGATCCAAACAAAAAAAAAAGACAATTACAAATGAATTTAATTAATTTGATCTAAAAAAAAGAAGTGTTAGATAGATAATATGTCAAGTGTCATTTCCTTAGCAAAAACTGAAAAAACCTTCTCATATAAGATATAACACATGAAACATATATAATTTCTCATTATAATTACCACTATAAAATATTAAAATTTGTTCAAACTTATGATTGTTATTTATTTTTTTTTATCACAGAAAAGTTAATTTACTTAACTTTTTAAATTAATTTGTTCTTTGAAAAATTGTCACAGTCGAAGAAAAGTTCCATAAATTTGTGTGTTGAGAAATATTCATAATAGAGTTTAGCACACATATTTATAAAACAGGAAAAGACATTAACTATTCAAACCAGCACAAACAAATAAAGTTAGAACACTTTTATTAATGGATTTAAAAGAAAACTGAAATGAAAAGTATTAACTGGTGTCTTGTCGCTAGCTGTTCCTCTTCTCTTGACGAAGCCTATAAAAATAAGAGGCAACGCTAAGAAATGCACAAGCCAAGGCGGCTCCTTTGAAAGCATCAAACTTATCCTTGTCGATATCAAAGAAGAGAACCGTCAAAACCGAGACGATGGGCCACGTAGAGACGCTGATCACATTCGAGAACACGTCCGAGACAGCGAACACAAGCCCCGCCAAACCCACCCAGTAGATTTGCCACGCGAAGACTTGAACCGTCATTATACCGAAGTACGCCTTCTTTCCAAACACACGAACATCTCTCTTTATAATGTGATGCTCGCCGGAAATGAACACGGCCGCCAAGGAGACGACGGTGGCGGCGATGGAGGAGAAGAAGATCAACTCGACAACGGAGGCAAAGCTAGGTTTTCTGTGAGTGGCTACGTCGCGTTTGGAGATGACAGTTTCGAATATGTTCTTGATGGAGCTGAGGGTAATGGACAAAATTAGGGCGGCAAATAAAGCATAAACCACGCCCCTTACGTATCTCACTTCGTCCTTGTTGGGTTCTCCGGGGAAGGAAGAGTAGAGAGTGAGAGAGCCTGCGGCGATAGAGAAGACGAGAGATATAACTATCCATCGATTAAATTTGATTTTATTGATGAGGAAGGAGAAGATAGGTGTGAATAAGAGCTGTGACGTGTAGATGAGAGTGAAAACATTAAAGGGTATTTCGTGTTTGCTTATAGCGGCGAGTCTTGCTTGCATAACCATGTCGATGCCGATACAAGGGTATAGTATGGTGAGGTATTTGAGGGAGCTTCGATGGGAGGAGAGACGAGGTTTAGTCAGATTCTCGGTGTAAAGGAGGAAGTAGAGAGGGATGCGGAGGAAAGGGAATCCGATGACTTGGACGAGGGATAGAATCCATGTGCCTTGACGTTTGTTGTTTGAGTGGAGGTAATAGTAGTTCTCGATGAGTCTTGCAGCGGATTGACCTGTTATGACGAAGATGACGCATATGATGATGGTAGGCCATTTGATGGTGCTTGTCCGGTTCGATGTGGCGGTTTGGTTCATCAATGTGGTTGAGCTATGCTCCTCATTGTTGATTGGTATCTGCACAAATTGTCCTACACCTACCAAAGAGAAACATACATAAATGCATGAATGAAAAGGTAAAACATATATACATGCACAAAGGTAAACATAATTTGTCTACCTTGTGGATTGTTCTGCATCAGCTGATCGCGTCCCATGATTTACTGAGAGTTCTAAGGATGTCGGAAATTTTTCTCTTGATTCAGGGCAAACGTTTGTAGTTGTATTATAAAGATGATCAGTTTTGTACTGAACTTTGTGTGTGTTTGTACTGAACTTTGTGTGTGTTTGTACTGGATGATGTTTGCGTTTATTACCAAGTGATTAATTTGGAAGTGGACTTTGACGGCGTAATGATCTGACTTGGTTTTAACTACACCTTGCAAGCAATCATATTTAATTCTTCTTTGGTTGGAATTTTTTCGTTTCTTAGATATGATTAATTTGACATTGATATCTAACAGTGAAGCAAAGACGTGTCAAAGAGTTTCTTGGTACCTTTACAAAAATTAAGTAAATTTTATTTCTCTTAATAAATTTTATTTCTCTTAGTAAATTTTATTTCTCTTTTGTACTGGATAGTCATTGTTGTTTTGTTAATAATTCTCAAGTCACTGTTGACCTGTGAAAAGGACTGAGCTCAATTTCTTGACTTTGAGTACTTTAAACCTTTTTATTCTTGGGTCAAGGACTTCAATAAGTATTTTAAGTTTTAAGGATCTGATCTCATTTTTGTTTAATCTTAACTCATATAAAAAGACATTTGATACTATAGTTTTGCTAGTCTCTTTTTTATTTGTGGTCAAACAGTTAATTAAGAAAACATTTGATAGACTTATTCAACTTCCAACGTTTTGTTAATCATGGTCATGGGTCATGGACCAGGCTCCATTCTCATGACCAGACAACACTCTATGGTATTTGACATAATTCAGTTCATTCGTAGCAAAACCAGACGATCAAACTTAGTCCAGTGTCTAAGTACTCAACATGAACACTTAGAAATTCGATAGCCCAAGCAGTTTATTCAAACCCATTGGTAAGTTTCCACTTGATTCTATACACTAGAAATATACAACGCTCACTAGAATCTACGCCAAAGTACCCTAGTTTCGCATATGCAAAGAAACTGATGCCAACACCATAACCTTAGAATCATTGATAGGTTGTCACAAATATATATGATATACATAAATGATGGTATATACAGAACAACCAACACTGCTTAGTCTATATATGATCGTTATATTGCAGAGTTAACATTCTCCGATTCAGTGAACCCTCTACTTATACCCAGTTTATTAAGAATAATCCAGGCTTCAACTCAGGAAGAGCACAACACTTTTGTACTCAATTCAGCTAAATCTTTTCAATTTCCCAAACATCTAATACAATATCACTATAATTTACAACACATTACTTACACTTTACGAACTTTGCAGTTTTCATAAATTTCGTATATTCAATTACTGACAAACGTCAATACAGCAAACGCAGAAAGAGAGAGTGATTCAGACTTTTTATGTACCAGAGTTGGTAAGAACACACACACACTGATTAATTAGGACGAGGAAGGAAACACATCTTTGACAGCAGAAGCTGCACTCAAGTAATTAAGTGTATTCCTCAACGTCTCTCTTTCTCTCTTTAACCTAGCGGCAGTATCTTCAAGCTCAAGCAACGCTTGCTGCTCTCTAGGAGCTCCTTCAAACGTACTTCCGACGAAGAACGAGAACGGCGTCGGAAACTGATTCCTCCTCAGATCTTGCACTTCCTTCTCAGCCTTCCCATTCAATCTATTCGATAACCTAATCACTTCTTTCATCAGAACTTCGACCTCGTTCGCCAACGAATCAAGATTCTCTTCACCTGAAGGACGATCTTCAAGCCACGTCACTTCCCCGACTAGGTAAGGTTTCGTACGGACAAGATTCGTGACTCGGAACCGCTCTTGTCCTTTGCAGATCAAAAAGAACCGATCATCGACGAGTCGCTCGTGTTTCACGACTTCGCCGACGCAACCGACTTCAGCGGCGGATCCGGAGACGGAGTCGGAGTAAACGATGCCGAACTTGAGATCGGATTGGAGGAGAGTGTGCATCATGATACGGTAACGGAACTCGAAGATCTGAAGAGGGAGGATTGCTCCGGGGAAGAGAACGAGCGGGAGTGGGAAGAGAGGTAGCTCGACGATGTCATCGGATTTTGGAGATTTCGCGTTGTTGTGATGCTTCTCGGAGAAAGAAGAAGATGAACATCGGAAGCGCTTACAACGCCGGCGATAACTATCATTCCGTAACGGCGATAAAAATCTAGGGTTGAAGGAGGAGGAGTGATGATACGGTGGCTTGGATTTGAAGGAAGGAGATGGAGATAGTGAAGTTGAAGATGGTGAAGAGACTATGTGTGGAAGCGCCATTACAGGGGAAGAGACCGAAGTAAGTTAAATCAGAGAAAAACAAAAAAAACTTTAAGACCTAATTTGATTTTTTTTTTTTTCTTCTTCTTGACATGTCGTTGTTTGTATAACAAGTGATTGATTTTTTTGGGGTTGTGGATAATAAACGAGAGGAGCGGAGGAAGGAGTGGATGTGATTCTGAATATCCCACGAGTGAGAGAGACTTCATATTATCCATCTACAACATTATTGTAATGCCACGTGCTCGGTCTTTTTATATTACGGAATCACATAACTAAGAGGGAATTAATAAGTTTAATGACCTGCTTATCCAGGATTGTCTTGCCGTATTCATATTGACTGAAAAAGTTAGTTTAATTTCTAAGATTGTTTTAGGACAAAATAGATGGTTCATTATTAGAGCATTCCATTTGGTAATACTCACATGAATGTCTTAAATTTTAAATAATATTAAAAATAATATTAATTTAATTTTAGATCTTCACTAACTTCTTTTTATTTTTTCTCCTCCCATTAGTCATCCTCAATTATGAGTGTCTATAGTATACCAATATAACTTAAATTAAATGAGAAACAAAAATGAAGCAACAATTTGCTTTTGAATCCTTATTGTTGGAACAATTATTCTCTTGTTCTTTTCTCTTCAAGCCTCTGTGGTTGGAGTTGTTTCAGAGTGTTGTGATATTGGCTTCCATTGTTGTGGAGTTTGAGCCTTCTTTATAGAGAGGGCATGGATTTCTTTCATCTCTTCTTCAAGGGCAGCGTTTATATTGCGGTGCCTTTCAAGCAATCTCTTCTCTTCAAACTGTTCCGAGACAACCTCAACAACAAAACTCACCCCGCAGCTGAAACAAAAGAGTAAAGCTAAAGACGTATAGAGAGTAAGATCACAAAGTAAACTTGTTGCTTCAATAATCACGTACACACGAACCACGTAAGTGAGTGTATGATTCAATCTTAGAACAAAAGAAACACAATATTTCTCTTAGAGCTACATGAGTATGAATCCAATTTGGTAAAGTTCTATATTTCATCAAAAGATTTTAAATTGTCATTGATCTGCAACTCCCATTTTTCCCCAATATATGGAAGAACAGAGGATGCATGTGTGATAAATCAAAACTGTTAAGTTTTTCTTACTATGGTCAGATTCAGTAGCCAAGACACAGACCTCATTCTTCTTATTTTCCATGAGCTTATCAACCAAGTGAGAACCGATGAAGCCAGCTCCACCAGAAATCAACATCCTCATATTGGACTAGACAAAACAACAACAACAAAAGTAAGCAACTTTAAAACTCATATATACCTTATATTAGAGTCCATTAATCACAGCCAATCAGATCAAATAATAAAACCTTCACATGATCTGATTCTGTAAAAAAACTAGAATGATCCAGACTCCTCATCGCCGTATAATGTTGTAAAAAGCATGAGGAAACACAGAACCATGATATATATCCTTCTAATGACATTGCTTAACAGTAAGAAGCAACTGCATAAAGAACAAACAAAACTCAGACACTTAGCAATTCTCACAAACCAATCGAAAGGAACCAAGCTGGGAATGGTGAAAACCCATGTACTTGTCTATCTTAAGAGTTTATTTTAAATCGGTTTATAACACATTTGTGTGCCTTTTTACTCTCATCACTCCGCCAATAGTTAAAACTTAAAACTGGATGAATAACTTTTGTTGGTAACTTCACTGAATGTTCTGTAATTTTGTTGAAGGAAAGGACCCATAAAGAAAGGCCCAACTCATCTACCCAACTCATTTGATTAAACTAAACAGTTGATTTGATTTGAAGATTTTAGAGTACCCATAAAGATGATATAAAACGAATGATGGCCCAGCAATAACCACATTGTATAAATGGCCCATTCAATAGGAATATAGGTTTTTATCATAAAACTCTTAATATTCATTAGCTTAAACAAACTTATAAAATATTTGACACTTGCAGTTGCAGCCAAAAGAAATTTGATTGAGCACTATTTTGGTTTCATAGCTAGACTTTTGTTTGTTTGTCAACAGTATAGCTAGACAATAACTGAAAAAGACATTGTAAAGACCAAAAAACAAGAAATGTTTTTCAGAAATTAAATTGAAAATTGAAGTTAAAATGAGAACCACTAATCATTTGGAGATTAGGAGACCAATAGAAGTGTAGTAGGATAAAGACGAGTCCAATGCACGTGGGCTATGGAATCTTTTTGTCTATGGTGCGACAAAACCATTCTTATGCAAATTCAATCGACATTAATTTACAGAAACAAAACTAATCATCGCTTTCGTAAAAAAAAGCATCAGTATTGCCCAATAACGATAAAATAATATCTTTTGTAATAGAACTTCGGACAAACCATTTGTTTGTGTTTTTTGTTTTGTTTTGTTTTGTTACTATATAATATGATTTATAATGTTAGTTCGACGATTTGAGACCTTTTAGTTTTTAGTATTACAAAAAAAAAAGAGAAATAGAGTGTCTTTTTACTACTGAACATAGCGAGACCATGAGATTATTATTTGAAAATTTATCTACCATGGTTTATAAGACTGTCTCATACTTTATTGCTACAACCCAATAACTGAGCTCTTTGGATTACGATCTTAACAACCCAATAACCTTGTTGTATAAATATGTGATCTCTCACTGAATAGAATCATCACTTCTTATATTCTATATGGTATCAGAGCATCTAATCCTAACCTAATTTTTTTTTTCTTCCGCCGCTTCTCCTCTCTCTTCTTCTTCTTGCTTTCACGTTTTCTCCTCCACTTTTCCACAAACTCTTGTTTTTTTTCTTTTTCTTCCTCATCATGTCTGAAGCATCTTCCACCTCCTCTGAATCAGCTCCTGTTTCCAATGTCTCAGAACCTCACAAGACATTGATCTCTCTCAACATGAGTAATATCACAAAACTCACTCCAACCAACTTCATTACCTGGCGTCTTCAGATCCGATCTCTTCTCGAAGCACATGAGCTTCACTGTTTCATTGCCGATGAAGACAAAACACCGCCGGAAACGATCACCACTGCCACTGCTGCTGATCAACCAAATCCCAACTTTGCTGCCTGGAAACGTCAGGACAAGCTTCTGTTCAGCGCGCTGCTCGGATCTCTTTCACTCCCTGTTCAAGCCATTGTTGCTCGTGCCACTACATCCGGTGACATCTGGAGGACCCTCACTAACACTTATGGGAAACCATCCCGTTCTCATGTGCGTCAAATCAAAGACCAATTCAAGGAGTCTAGCAAGGGCACCAAGACCGTGAGTGAATACATGCGCGGTATCATCGACAAATCTGATCACCTTGCTTTACTCGGTGATCCCTTACCTCATGAAGATCTTCTTGATTACATCACCAGTGGTCTTGGTGAGGACTACAGAGCTGTTGTTGAAATGGTTCAAGGTCGAAACACACCCATCGCCATTGATGAGCTCCATGAGAAGCTTCTTAACCGAGAAAACACTCTCAAAGCTGCAGGACAAGACAATTTCTCTCTTCCTGCAACTGCTAATACGACACAACTGTCTCGTGGTGGCTCGTCAACTCGTGGTGGTTACAACTCGTCACGTGGTGGTTATCGACCATCACGACCTTACCTTGGGAAGTGTCAAATATGTGGAGTGCAAGGCCATGGTGCTAAACGTTGTCCGCAATACTACTCTCCATCTCCGCAACAGGCGTATCTTGCCCCGCAGTTCTCTCAGTATCGTGGACCTCCTCCCTCTCCTTGGTCTCCACGAGCTCCTCATCTGCCTCTTCCCACACCACAGTGGCGTCCGCAGGCACACCACACCACGGCCGGTTCACAACCTGATTTGACACCTTGGTTGCTCGATAGTGCTGCTTCTCACCACATTGCCAGTGACTTAAGCAATCTTTCTCTGCATTCACCCTACACTGGTAACGACACGATCATGATTGGTAATGGCACAGGGCTCCCCGTTACTCATACTGGTTCAGTCTCCTTCCCTTCTCATTCAAAACCACTTCAACTACAGAATGTCTTATGCGTCCCTGAAATGCGACGAAATCTCATTTCAGTTAATAAATTCTGTAAAACTAATAATGTCATGGTTCATCTTTGTCCATTTGATTTTCAGGTGAAGGATCTTCACACGGGGATAACACTTCTCAACGGCAAGGCCAATGAGGGGGTGTATGAGTGGCCTCTTTCTGCTTCCAAACCTTTTGCTTCAGCTTTTTCCTCAATAAAGTCATCTCCTTCGGATTGACATTCTCGTTTAGGACACCCAAACATTCAAACACTTCGCACAATGTTAGCTAAATTTTCTTTACCAAGTTCTTCCTTTGTTTCTTCTTCTTTGTCTTGCAATTCATGCGCTATTAATAAAAGTCATAAGCTTTCGTTTTCACTCTCTAGTCTTACTTCTAGTCGTCCATTAGAACTTCTCTTCTCGGACGTCTGGACATCTCCTGTTATGTCTATTGATGGGTACAAATATTATGTCATTTTTTTCGATCATTACACCTGTTATACTTGGCGTTATCTAGATCATTACACCCGTTATACTTGGCTAAATTTTCTTTACCAAGTTCTTCCTTTGTTTCTTCTTCTTTGTCTTGCAATTCATGCGCTATTAATAAAAGTCATAAGCTTCCGTTTTCACTCTCTAGTCTTACTTCTAGTCGTCCATTAGAATTTCTCTTCTCGGACGTCTGGACATCTCCTGTTATGTTTATTGATGGCTACAAGTATTATGTCATTTTTGTCGAAAACCGATTCAACAATAAAATCGTCACTCTCTTCTCTGACAATGGTGGCGAGTATCTTGCTCTCCGACTGTTTCTTGCAGGTCACGACATCTCACATCGGACAAGCCCTCCACACACACCTGAACACAATGGGATGGTCGAACGAAAGCACTGTCACATCGTCGAAACCGGTCTATCTCTCCTTACTCACGCTCAAATCCCAATCAGTTATTGGACTTATTCATTTGTTGCCGATGTCTACTTGATCAACCGCCTCATCACTCCAAATCACGCAGATGAATGTCCCTATTAGATGTTGTTTCAAGACGTCCCAAACTACTCCTAGCTGCGCACGTCTGGATGTCTTTGCTATCCGTGGCTCAAGCCTTACGATCAACACAAGTTCACTCCAAAGCACATACATTTGTCTCGATGTTGAATCCTCTCGGGTTT